>NC_080543.1:114642824-114942824 GCF_028640845.1 Ahaetulla prasina | reverse complement strand
TACTGATCTATGCCAATCTATGACTTTACCAGTTGTCCTCGACTTACAAAAGTTCATTTAATGACCGTTCAGAGTTACAACAGCACTGGATATGAAGTGACTTATGACCATTTTTCACAGTTACAGCCTTTGCAGCATCCCCATGGTCATGTGATCAAAGTTCAAATGCTTGCAACTGGTTCCTATTTATGACGATTGCTGTGTCCCAAGGTCATATGATCAACTTTTGCAATCTTCTGACAACCAAAGTCAATAGGGAAGCCAGGTTTACTTAACAACTGGCTTACTATTTTAACAACTTCTGTGACCCACTTAACAATTGTGGCAAGAAATGTCGTAAAATAGGGCAAAATTGTTGTGACCTAGGCTCAGGTAATTACCAGACACAATCAGTCCTAAACAAACATATTTTATTAGAACAGCTGAGAATTACTTCATTCTCAGCTTACTCCAAATTAAGACCGAAACAAAGTCCTTCAGAAAAAGTCCTTCGGCCTTATCGCAAACCTTTGTCTTCTTTGGCACCCTGCCAAAGGCTTTTCTTGGCAAGAACCCCACAAAGCAGGGGTGAAATGCTCCCAGTTCGGACTGGCTTTCCCGATCTGGTAGCGATGGTGGCGGGTGATTTGGAGAACCGGTAGCAAAAATCCCTGCCCCTGCCCCCTGCCCCTGCTGAGCCACATCATCATCAGAGGTTTTTTTTTTTAACTTTTAAAACCAGTTTTTCTTCAGCCAAAAGCATGCCTATAAAAGTAAAAAAAAAGCTTTTGAGGATCCCGCGGCTCAGCTGAGATCATCAGAACCCTTTAAAAGTTTTTGTTTTTTAACAACCTTTTAAAAAGTTTTAAAAGGCTCCTCTGGCGATCCCAGCTGAATTCCTCATCACCAAAACCTTAAAAAACATGTTTTCTATAAGCTCTTCAGCCGAAGAGCTTGTAGAAACCTCCTTTTAAAAGATTCTGGGCTGTGATGAAGCACTTACCTTATAATGCTCCTTTCCGGCTGGGAAAGCCATGCTTTACATCAGATGTATCAGCTAGAAACCGAATCTGCCTGCCTGAAATCCATCTCAGTCAGCAACTCAATTTGCCTGATTTGCTGGCTCAGGAACTCTGGGAATTGAAGTCCACAAACCTTAAAGTTACTAAGGTTGGAGACCCCCAATCTAAAAAATATAAATAAAATAAAATAATAAAATAAAATATTTGTGCAGCTTTCTGAGATTTGATGTGTTTCTGTAGTATTTCACTCTAACTACACAAAGCTGTATGTGGCATTTTGTGTGTGTGTGTGTGTGTGTGTGTGTGTGTGAGAGAGAGAGAATCAGTTGTGTTGTGTTGTGTTGTGTTGTGTTGTGTTGTGTGTAAAGTGTGAAAGTTGGTTTTTGAGCTTTTTGTGGCTGTGTAAGGTTCCTGCTTGTTGCAGGGGCCATTTTGGGTGAAGTGCAGCTGCTTTTACATTGTGTGTGATTCAGTTGTGTTGTGTGTGTGTAAAGTGTGAAAGTTGGTTTTTGGTACCTCTTATTGTTTTGTATACTTTGTTTATTATTTTTATTATTTATTGTTATTGGCCATGCCCACCCAGTCATCTGAACAGCAAGCCACGCCCACCAATTCAGCCAAGCCCACAGAACTGATAGGGAAATTTTTTAGATTTCACCCCGCCACAAAGTTCAGAAACAGGAGACAAGAAACAATTGTAGCAATGTACCCAGCCAAAGGCTTTTCTTGGCAAGAACCCCATGAAGTTCAGAAACAGTAGATGCCGACAAGAAACAATTGTAGCAATGTTGCTTTTCTACAAAGAACCCAGGAGCCGTTGCTGCTCTTTTAAGACATGGGAAGCGCCAATCATCTCCTGGTCTTACCCCTGAGTCATCCTTTTTGCTTTAGCTCTTGCCTTCTGGCAGCTCTTTACATACTTGCACTAGGAACAGGCTTCTCCTGTTCCTCTGCCTCTCTGCTGTCTGCATTTGGAGGCTCCAGAGTCCGCGCATTGCTCCCAGATGGCCCTGGCCCCATCTCTGCCTCCAACGCAGAGCCCTCGTCTGGATCTTCCCCTGACTCCAGGACTGGCCCATTGTCCTCCCCAGCCTCCTCACTGTCCAACTCTGCTGCCAGCTCTGCAGGCTGCTGGCGGACCACAACAACAACCCACTTTACAAATGTCTTACTTAACAACAGAAATTTTGGGCCAATTGTGGTCATAAATCAAGGACTATCTGTAATAAAAATTGATTTGATACAGAGTTAGAGTAAAGAAGATCCATGACAAAGAAATATGAATCAGATCATAATGTTAACATTCATACATTGTATGTACAAGTTTTTGTTTATTTTTGCTGTTGTCAGGTTTAAAGTAACTATAGATTTTCACTGGTACAACAGGAATTGTTGTGTGGCTTTTCCAATACAGATCATCTCCCCCAATTTTTTCCTTTCAGTTCTCCTAAGTTTATCCCAGTGTCCTTTGTAGATACAGTATGTACTCCTGATAAAGTAATTATGCTAAATCTACTTTTCCAAGAGTTTAAAATATATCATTTAATTTTTTTTTGTCAATAAGTTTCTACATTTACCAATGTAAACATTCAGCTGTTCTTCGCCTTTACACATCTTCAGAAGTTAACGTTGAAGGTTTGAAGGGATAAATGCATTTTGAAGTTATCATGCATCCAAGCATGTGGACACAAACCAGCAGTTATATTTTTTTGACAGCATGGATTGGCAATTTCTATTTTATTTATTTAGTTTCTACCAAGGATGCCATTTTTCACTATTTTTTTTAGCTGTCAAGAGCCCCAGGGGGCATGGCAGTAATGAATTTGGATTTTTTTTTCTTTAAAAACAAAGCTCACCCCCCCCCCACTCTCATCCCCCCCTCAAAAAAAAAAAAAACCCCACACATGGACCATTAAAAATGAGAAACTCTGTGGGCTGGAGAACAATGACTAGACAATCAAAAATACTTGTGTCTAGGCTATTTTATTTCATGAAAATAATTGTATTAATACCCATTCTGTATTTTTAAATAAATTTTAGTTTGTTCAGGCATGAGATTTTGAATGAGAAAGGAAAAATTGGCTGCACAGATGGTGGTGAAAAATATGTCCAAATCTATTGCAAATCCATTGAAGCCTTACTAAAACTGAGAGAAAAACACCATCAGATTACTGTTATCTCTAATGAAAATCCTCTTCTTTTCTTTTTAGCAATCATATCTCAGGAATTCAGAAATGGAGATTAGGCTGTTTAGAATGAATTTAGCTTCTTTCAAATGTATGCTTACATATAATATTACATTGAATTAATATTATGTTAAATTAAACTATCAGCCTATCTCATCCAGTACTGTTATTTCTGCTTAATTCTTCTCCTTTATTATCTGGCAATAAAATACAGCCACATTTTCTTTCTTTGGGAATACCAGAATTTGCAATTTCCTCCTGACATCCTCAATTATATTTTTTCCTTATCTTCCTGTAGAAACAAACAAGTTCTGATTCACGCATCAAAGGAAGATTCATGTAACTATTGTGAATTGTCATTTCAATGGAATGGATTTACACAATACCATCTGTAATGGCACCCATTACAAAAGTTAGCTTCACACAGATTAGTCATAAACCATGGATAACTTGTAAATCCAAAAGGAAACAGAAGAAAACAAGGCATCTACATTTGATGCCCCACATTGCTAACAGAACAGCAACACATGAAAAGTCAGTAAAGTTTGTAAAGTCAGATTAGTAAACTATTCAAAACTACTGTACATTGGAGTTTTTCTGAGTGGCCTTAGGGAAAACATATTTTGCAATATAAGATAAATAGATAGATAGATAGATAGATAGATAGATAGATAGATAGATAGATAGATAGAGATAGATAGATAGAGATAGATAGATAGAGAAGATAGAGATAGTGTCGTGTCCCCCTCCCCCTCCGACGACCGGGTCTAGGAAGTCCGTATCAAGCGTGGCAATGAAACCTCTGTAGCTTTGCCAAATTCCTCCTAGGTTTCTCAGGGCAGGCAGGAGTCCAAGTTTGACTTCAGCAAGCTAGATGAGACTTTGCTTGACTCAAAGTTGGAATGCCACAAGCAGGTCCTTTATATAGGCTGTGGGGTGACTCAGCATTTATCCAGGCCTGCCCCTCCCTTCCTTCCACTGGCATCGCCTCTCAGATCTCCGGAAGCGAGGATCCTCCCACTTTGAATTGTCTTCTGCTGTTTGGGAGGGGTCAGAAGGAGTAGGGCCGAGTAACTCCAATCCTTGGCTGACTTCCTCTGATGGCTGAGCCAAAGGAATACACGCCGTATGAGTGAGGTTTGTTTGTTCATTCCTGACATCCTGTCCAGGCATGGGGCCAGGGCCGGGGGCTGGAGGCATGGCAGGCTGTTCATCTTCATTATCAGACTCCAAGTCTGATAGCAGGCCCGGGAAGAGACGGGAGGGGCCCGGCTGAGGAGAGGAGGGAGGAAGAGGCACAACAGATAGATAGATAGATAGATAGATAGATAGATAGATAGATAGATAGATAGATAGATAGAAAGATAGATAGATAGATAGATAGATAGATGAGAGAGAGATAGAGAGATAGAGAGATAGAGAGATAGATGAGAGATAGATAGATAGATTAGATAGATAGATAGATAGATAGATAGATAGATAGATAGATAGATAGATTAGATAGGATAGATAGATAGATAGATAGATAGATAGATAGATAGATAGATAGATAGATATGATGGATGGATGGATAAATGGATGGATGGATGGATGGATGGATGGATGGATGGATGGATGGATGGATGGATGGACTGACTATAGTTTATGACACACTGAGTTCCTTGCTGTTGTTGTCATTAAATGTAAAGAATGTTTAGGAGTTAGAACCATTGTAATAACAAGCTACTGAAATGCCAATTTACTGGATGGCTCATACCAAATGCCAAGTATCAAGATGCCACTCATACCTGAGTGTCTTTTTCAGATCTGTTTAGAACAGTTCTAAGCCTAGATAAGCTCCCAAATAGACAAATGAAATCACAATTGCTTACTAGTTTTTAGCCTTGATCAGGGAGGAAGCCCAAATAATATGCAATGACAATGCAAAGAGGAAAAAAAAATCACCCTTCTAATGAAATCTTGTCATTCATTCGATATCTTCAGTAATACATTTCCCATCTTGGTTCATGGCAACAGAACAGAAAAGAGCTAATCTTAAAGGATAATAAATAGATGTTTGAAAGAGATTTGGCTCTGGCGCTGCATTGAAATTCAGCAGAAGAAGATACGGGATATTTATCCGCTGATCATATGGCTTTCAATTATAAGAGTGAAGTCCAGCTGCTTCTTTGCATAGAATCAGATGGGACAAAGCTAATGTGATGGAATCATTTCATATACATCTCCCATTCTCCAAAATGAAAATTGTGTAGATTATGAAGTTCTTTGTTGTTCTTCAGGCTTTCCTTTATTGCTTGTTTCTGTTTATAATAACATGTCATGTTAACCTCTTCGTAACTTCTGAAGCAGAAAGATAGAATGGAATAATATTACCACGATCTAAGCTATTGTTGTATATGTTTATTTTGTACATCCAAAGTAGGAAATTCATGGTCCTAAAGCTATGCAGCTGAGTCCAGAGTTCTCAGAGTCCATGATAAAGAAAGTTGTGACCTAGGTATTCCTTGACTTACGACCACAACTGAGCCCAAGTTTTCTTTTGCTAAGTGAGACACTTGTTAAATGAGTTTTGCTCCATTTCACTACCTTTCTTGCCATAGTTGTTAAGTGAATTATTGCACTTAAGTTAAGTTAGTAACATGGTTGCTAAGCAGTGGTGGAATTCAAATTTTTTTACTACAGGTTCTGTGGGTATGGCTTGGTGGGCGTGGTATGGCTTGGTGGGTGTGGCTTGGTGGGCGTGGCAGGGGAAGGAGACTGCAAAATCTCCATTCCCACCCCACTCCAGGGGAAAGATACTGCAAAATCCCCATTCCCTCCCCACTCATGGGAGAAGGATACTGCAAAATACCCCACTCCAGGGGAAAGACTGCAAAATCCCCATTCCCACTGCACTTCAGGAAAAGGATACTGCAAAATCTCCATTCCCTCCCCACTCTGGGGCCAGCCAGAGGTGGTATTTGCCAGTTCTCCAAACTACTCAAAATTTTCGCTACCAGTTCTCCAAAACCTGTCAGAATCTGTTGAATAGCACCCCTGTTGCTAAGCGAATGTGGCTTTCCTGTTGTCAGCAGAACACAAAAGGTGATCAGATGACTCCAGGGCACTGCTACCATCATAAATACGAGTCAGTTGACAAGCATTTGAGTTTTGATCAGGTGTCCATGAAGCTGCTGCAACAGTTGTAAGCATGAAAAATGGCCATAAGTCACTTTTTTCAGTACCGTTGTTGTAACTTTAAATAGCCACTAAACAAACTATTGGACGTTCAGGATTAACTGGAGAGTCACAAATTCTTCAGCAGGCATTCCTTTTATTTTACATCTCACATACTTGTTATAAATAATCCACAACATATAGACAAACAGTAGTATTTTTATTTTCTTGTGGAAGGCTGTGGAATTAATGAGGAAAGACGTAAGCACTACTATGATATTGAAATGACAACACACAGATCATTATATTATTGTGCAAATGAGGTCAATATAGAATTGTATCATGACATCCAATGGAAGCTTTTATAATATTAAATTTCTTTATTTTATTGTGATACACAATCTGACAAACATGCAACATACAACATATAAATATTTCCTATTTTTAAACAAGGTTTCTCATTTATTATTTTATTTTATTTCTTATCCCATTTTCTTTATTTACATCAAATTATTTAATACTAATAGCTTTAGTTTTCTACATTCTTATATATCTATTATTTACATATTGCACAATTCTCATTTCTCCCCTTTATTTTGTTCCTTTATTTCTAATCTTAAACCATTCATACCATTTGTTCCAGATTGTATAATAATCTGTATCTTCTTTCTCTTTAAATTCTTTTGTTAACTTGTCCATTTCAATACATTCTAAAATTATCCCTGTTACTACTTCATCTGTTGATGTCTTTTCCTGTTTCCAATTTTGTGCATATGTTATTTGTGCAGCTCTTATGATGTGTAAAATAAAATATTTTATTTCTTTGGTGTATGTTCTCGTAAGAATTCCTAGTAAAAACGTTTCCAGCTATTTTCAGTTGGTTGGTCTGTTATTTTTTCCAACCATTTCTTTATATTTACCCAGAATATTTTTGCTGCCAGGCACGTCCACCATAGTTGGTAATATGTTCCATGAGTTTTCTTGAACTTCTAACATGTTGAGTTATTGTTTGGGAACATCTTTGCAAGTCTAGTAGGTGGAAGATGCCATCTGTAGAACATCTTTAACTGGTTTTCCTTATATGCCGCAGATAATGTTAATTTTGAATTTACTTGCCACATTGTTTCCCATCTCTCCAAATCTACTGTAGAATTAAAGTTCTGCAAGCTTTTAGATGAAGCTAATGTGAAGGACCTATTTGCCTTCTCCACTGTCAGTCTCACTGATGTTCAGAAACAGCTTGTAGTAGTTCAATACTCTTATAAATGAACTTCATAATTGTACAAAGGTTGGACTAAATTTCTTTTCTTTCTTACAGCTCTACTCAATAATTGCTCCTGCAAATTCAAGAATACTGCAAAGTTTCAGCATGAATAAATGCTTTGGTTGTAAGATTAGGACTGAATCCATATGAGATACTAAACTATTTATTTGCAAGCAGCAATAGCTGGAATCACACAGCAAACTAATCTAAATATAACTTTTCATAAGGCTTAGCAAGATGTGCAAACTAGCTAATGAGGGAAAGGTGTATTAGAAAGAATTAATTCTTTTGTCTGTTTTAGTATCAAAAGAGTTGTGTAATGGTTACAGTTCCTCACCTGCTCCTATTCTTTCTGCCAATTGTGCTTTTGGTATTATTAAATTAATAAAAAATAATAATGATACCATCATTGTAAATTGTAAACCATTTTAAATACATTAGCAGAAAGCTATTTATAAACCTAGCAAGTAAAAGTATTTGTAATATGTGTACAATGATAACAGATAAACATAATTTACTTTTAGATATGGGTATGGGACACGGAGAGGATGAAAGGAAATTAATCCCATAATTCCCAAGTCTTATTAAGTGAATTTTGAAGTCTTAAAAAGATGTTCATTCATTTCAGTCCTAGTTCCATTTCTTTAAAATGCTATCTGATAATTGCATAGATAGTTTAAAAACAGTATGAATAAATTCTCTCTTTGCTAGTAGAAATTCCCTGTACTATTGCAAATAATATGCAATTACTGTATGAGAATATTATTCCTTTTGTATTTAAAATAGGCAGGAAATTGAATATTTATTTTGCTTTGAAAATCTGTTGAACTATATTCATTAATCCTTTGGGGCTAGCCAGGTCATTTTCATCATTTTTTTCACAGGATGGCAGATTTGGGGACTTAGTGAGGACTTAAAAAATATGAGCTATGGTCAAACTACATGGTATACTAACAATTGTATGAATTCAATTTTACTGCAGATATTTTTTGCCCTCATTTGATGACAGTGCATTGAAGTGAACCTAAGCATAAAAAAATTGAATGAAACAAAGAATTTGACATACATACCTGCAGAGGAACATGGAATAGCCCTTCACATTTTCAACATTTGGGTCTACTTGAGAATAAATTAGGCAACCCGAAAAAGACTGAGAAATTGGATTGGAAAGAGAGAATAAAAAGAAACATATTCATAGTAAAGGAGGGGAAATGTGCTAATTGAATAGAGTATTTATTCAAGGAAATTTTATGTCGTCCCTCTTCCCTATAAGACGACTATATGAAGTTACAATATACACTCCTTGTAACTCCGGGACTGAAAACAGCAAGTTAGCATTCAAAAAGATCCATTTATTGCAAATGGTTCTGAAATTTTTAATGGGAAGAATTTGCTGAGCTCTAGAGCAGGGGTGTCAAATTCAAGGCCCACAGGCTGGATCCAGCCCATGGGGTACTTAGATCTGGTCTGCAGAGCTGCCCTGGAAACAGTGAAGGACTGGCTTTCAGTGCCTCTGCCAACAAAAACAGAGCTCGGGAGGGCTGCATATGGCCCTCCTGAGTTCTGTTTTTGGCTGTGATGGCCTCCTGCAGCCCTCTGCCAGTGAAAACAGAGCCTGGGATGGCTGCGCTGGCAGAGGGCTTGTGTTGTGGTCTTCCAGCAGCCTGCAGAGCTGGCAACGGAGTTGGACAGCGAGGAGGCTGGGGAGGGCCCGGATGAGGGCTCTGCATCAGAGGCTGAGGTGGGGCCAGGGCCATCAGGCAGTGAGGTGCAGACTCCAGAGCCTCCAGAGACTGATAGTAGTGAGGCAGAGGAAAACGAGGAGCCTGTTTCTGATGCATGCATGAGAAGAGCTGCCAGAAGGCAAGAGCAGCTAAGCAAAGAGGACGACTTGGGAGTAGGGCCAAGAGATGATTGGCCTTTTCCATAAGGCTTAAAACAGACCAGCAGTGGCATTTGGGCTTTGCCAGAAAACAACGTTGGTAGCTTCGTCTTCTTGCATTTATTTTTGTATCGGGGTCTTCTGAACGTTTGCCAAAAAAGGCCTTTGGCAGTTTGCCTAATTGGACCAAGGTTGGTGATAGAACTGAGGAATTTGTGCTGGGAGGAATTTGCTTTAATTTAGTTGAACTACATTGAGAATGAAGTAATTCTCAGCTGTTCGAATAAAGCTTGTTTGTTTTTTCACTGACTGAGTTTCCTACTACCTACTTGGCCCTGGGTCAAAACAGCTTGCAGAAGGCCAAGTAGCTTAAATACAAAACTCCAAATGGGAAGTTAATTTACAATGACAAGTTAAAAACATGAGCAGTCTTCATCCTATATGCCCTGCTAAACGTTTTATGAATATGTGCCTTATGGTTTCATATTCTTAGTTTTCTATACTAAGCTTTCATCATCTTCTTTTGAAGTTTGATGAAACTAAGGAACAGTTGTTAAAAGTGCTAAATCTGGGTATTTTGTAATTCCATTGTTGTTTTCTAGACCTTAATCAGACATCATTTTGGAGGTCCTGAAACAAGTCAATGTATTATCTGCAAAATTCGTGTATAAAGCTCCAAAATGAATCTCAAAATTACCATCCATTTGCGATATAGACAACATAAGGTAAAGGATTCTCTGTGGATTTTACTCTGCTAGTTGCCGCTCACTATAGATGGCAGTGCTCATCTTCATTTCAAGGCCATTGAGCCAGCACAGTCTGAAAACATTTTCACAGTCATGTGGTCAGCATAATGTCACAGAGCACTGTTATCTTCCCACCAAAGTGGTACCTATTTATCTACTCACATTTGTATGTTTCCAAACTGCTAGGTGGCAGGAGCTGGGTTGAGGAGGAAGCTCACCCCCTTGCATGGTAGTCGGGCTCAAACTTGGCTTGGTTTTCCAACTAACAAGGCCATCATTTTAACCAACTGAGCCACCGGACTGCCTTATAGACAACATGAAAGTTGCAAGTAATAACCTAGAAGAATCAAGATAGAAATATGTTTATATGTATAACTTATCAGTGTAAGTGGTTTGTGTGTGTGTGTGTGTGTACACAGTGCATATGCATATATGTATATATATATATATATATATATATATATATATATATAAAAATTGGAAGTGTCTTGGCGACGTTTCGTGAAGTCTCATTCGTCATCTTCAGGCTTCAGCTTCGTGCTTCTGGGAAGACTGAAGATGACGAATGAGACTTCGTCGAAACATCGCCAAGACACTTCCAATTTTACACGGGAGAAAACCCGAACAACCAAAGACCTATATACAAACACCCGTGAAAACCTCAGAAAACATATATATATATATATATATATATATATATATATATATATATATATATATATATATATATATATATATATATATATATAGAGAGAGAGAGAGAGAGAGAGAGAGAGAGAGAGAGAGAGAGAGAGAGAGAGGGAGGGAGGGAGGGAGGGTGGGTGGGTGGGTGGGTAGGTAGGTAGACAGACAGACAGACAGACAGACAGACTATTATGTAAAAGTGTTAGGCAGTTGTGCAACAAATGCTATCAATTAAGAATGCTTTCAGAAACTGTAGTGTTAATAGTTCATTTTTTATCAATTAACAACATGAAAAGCAAATGAACAGAATAGAAATCCAAATCAAATCAGTATTTGGTGTGACCACCCTTTGTCTTCAAAACAGCACCAATTTTTCTAGGTATAGAGTCGTGGTGGCACAGTGGTTAGGATGCAGTACTACAGGCCTCTTCATCTGACTGACTGCTGCCTGCAATTTGGCAGTTCGAATCTCACCAGGCTCAAGGCTGACTCAGCCTTCCATCCTTCTGAGGTGGGTAAAATAAGGACCCAGATTGTTGGGGGCAATATGCTGACTCTGTAAACCGCTTAGAGAGGGCTGCAAAGCACTGTGAAGCAGTGTATAAGTCTAAGTGCTATTGGTATACTTTCACTCAGTTTTTGAAGGAACTCAGCAAGGTTTCTACAAGGTTGTTCAAACGTCTTGGAGAACTAACCACAGATCCCCTGTGAATTAGACTGCCTCAGATCCTTCTGTCTCTTCAAGTTATCTCAAACCGACTCAATGATGTTGAGATCAGAGATCTGTGGAGGCCAAACCATCCCTTCCAGGAATTCTTGTTCTTTACGCTGAAGATAGTTCTTAAGGACATTGGCTGTATGTTTTGGGTTGTTGTCCTGCTGCAGAATAAATTTGAGGCTTACCACATGACTCCCTAATGGTATGGCACAATGGATAAGTAGCTGCCTGTATATCTCAACATTGAGCACACCGTTGATCCTGACCAAATCTCGATCTCCATTTGCAGAAATGCAGTCGCAAACTTGCAAGGAACTTCTACCATGTTTCATTGTTACCTGCAGACATTCATTATTTTACCGCTCTCCAGCCCCTCAGAGAATAGACTGCCTCCTGCTATAGACAAACATTTCACACACACACACACACACACACACACACACACACAGGTTACAAAGAGTACAATTTTACAAAGGGATGGAGCATTTTTGAAATTCATTTAGTCTGGGTTTAATATTTAACTGGGCCTCTCCTGCAGCTATTAGGAGTTCTTTCATAATGTTAGCTACTGAATTGAAATACTCTTTAAGCTTGACTTGACTTAATTGACTTAAAGGTTGCCACGTGTGCTAAAATACATTTGAAAATCTCCCGAAGTATTTTTTTTAAGATGAAAATGGATGAAATTACTAAGGGTAATTTGTTGAAATGACATAAAGATCATTCAGTGATAATGTTTTTATGATACAGATAGTCCTTGAGTTAAAACCATTCATTCAGGGGCTGTTCCAAGTTACGATGGTGCTAAAGGAAGGACTTGCAAACACTTTTCAAAGTTCGATGAGACTTTTTGATAAATGGTTTTGGGTAATGAAAGCTTCAATCTGCTTTCAGTTGACTTGATTGTTACCCCTCTTCTCATTGGATTCAGTCACCAGAAAAGATTGTTTCAAGCCATGTTTTTGTGTGACTCCACACAGCTATTTTACTGTAATTATATACAAGTCCAAGAAAGTGTCTTTGTGGCTTTTGTTTTTGCTAAATATAAATTTTCTATTATTGTTGCTAACTTGGATATTCCTGATACTTGTTCTAATTTCTATTTTATTCTCTTTTATGTGTTCTAAAGCTGTAAAACTCACAGATTAGGGTTTTTGGTGGGTTCTTTGGCATTTTTTCCATTCTTGAAGATGTGCCCTCTCTATCTCCACTTTGTCACAATGTTTTTACTAGACCAATTCATTCTATGTCTGTTATTTGGCTTTGTCCCAACTGGAATCCCCTGAGGCAATGAAAACTTCCCTTATTATTATTATTATTTTATTTGAGCTACACTCAATCTTTTGGTACTAATTTAAAGAAAAAGTCCTTGCTGGCTCTAAATTTATAAAAAGTTCAAATTCCAGTCTGTGAAATGGATGGGAATGGGAATATAGAAAAGAAATAAGAATTGCTTCATAATACTCTTTTAGATTATATTACATTGGCAGCATAATGTATTTGGCTAAGGGTCCAGATGGGGAATGCATGCAGCTGCAGCTGGTCAGTGAGGAGGAAGAGAAGAAACTGCCTGCTTCACCTGATCCAAGAGCCTGTAGGGCAGAGAAAAGGCAGGAGCAGAGAAGGTCAGCCAGAGTACTCACGAGGAGGCAGCCTCACTGCTCTTGATGGGCTACACCAGAAGTTAGCTATTTAGCACAGCAGACGGATGGAGGCAATGCTGGGAACAACATGTTTGTTTCCTAGCTGTGTGTTTTCTGGTCATTGTGATTCACTGGGGAATTTAATCAACTCACTAAATCACAGTTATGTGTGAATGTGAGTGAGCATGACAGCACGGCTAGCCAGATATCAATGTTATGAAGAGAAAACTTCTGCTCAAGCCAAGTCTCCTAGATAGATTTTTGCCATTTTGTATTTTCAAATGACAAAGACAGTTACATACTTTCAGGATCTCTTTATGCTACATGTCCTTTGGATTGCTTTCCTTCTTTTCCTTATTCACCTCTTTATTTTCTCTCATTTATTTTACTAAACTATTTTTCTTTTCTTTTTTCTAGATTGCCTGAAACAGACCTATCTTTGTCTTCCTTTTAAAGTCTTTGTTGGATATTTCACTTTGTTTTCGTTTTTATTCACTGTCTTGTCTTTTATTTTGGCCAGGATTGTTGTATTTGTTCTGACTCCTAGTGTCTCCCTTAACAACAAATAGACCATTTTAGCAAGGATACAATGTTATTTATTCCATAGAGATGTCATTGTATTAAGTCGTTAATGAATTGCTGATGGACAAGATTATCTTTGATCAGTATTGATACTGTTGGGTTTGTTTCTGGCTTTTTAACACAAGGAAAGCCATATTTATTTACAGGTAGTTTTGTGTGTGGGGTGGGGGGTGGGGGTGTATAGGTTGCAAAGGAAAGAACCATCTCCTTGGATTCAGACTGTTCCCAGTTTTTCTGATTGGAAAACGAATTCTATATTTAAGAACATAGATTCATAGGACTGGAAGCCGGGATGGTATTTACCTATGTTCGCTACCGGTTTACAAGTGTGAGTGCACTTGCATGCGCAGGGCCTTCTGCCCATGCATGCACAGGGCCTTCTGCACATATGCATATAGTAAAAAAAGAGACGTGATGACATCCGGGCAGGTGGGCAGAACCTCCTGCAACCTCCACTACCGGTTCACCCGAGCCAGGTATAACTGGCTGCATACCACCACTGACTGGAAGGGACCGCAGAGTTTTTCTAACCCAGTCCTCTACTCAAGGCAGGAAACCTTATACTATCCTGGTCAAATGGTTGTCCAGTCTAGTCTTGAAAACCTCCTGTGGAGAACTTTGGGAGGATATTCCACTGATGAATCATTTTCACTGACAGAAATTTTCTCCTTACTTCTAAGTAGAATCACTCTCTTTAACAAGCTTCCACCGATCAATTTTTGTCCTGCCTTCAGAGGCTGTAGAGACTATGTTGCCCCCCTTCCCTGTGATGACCCCTTTAGTTATGAAAAAGTTATCACACCCCTCTCCAATACTTCTCTTTGATAAGCTAGATAATTCTATCAACTCTTCATCAGAGACTCTAGATCCTTAGTATATTTATTGCTCTTCTCTGCATACATACTAAGGTCTCAATATCATTTTCTTCGTTTGAAGAAAGGAACTTGTGAAAGAAAGTTTTGGGGGTAACTACTTTAAAATGATGTCCTTTACTTATAAATCAATAAATCAAAAAACAAACAAACAAACATTTATTCCATACATACAGGGATGGGCTGCTGGGGGTTTGCAGGGATTCGGGAGAACTTCTAGCTAAGATTTTGTGCAGTTTGGAGAATCCCCAAATCCCACTCCTGGCTGGCTCCACCCACCCCACCCCTCCCAGGAGTCCCCACGCCCATTTTGGATGCAGATAAATGCAGGCCACAACATAGAAGCTCGGGGGTGGGGTTGAACACAGGCCTACTGGAAGTTCAGAAAGGCCAGAAATGGGCCCCTTTCTAGCCTCCAGAGGGCCTCCGGAGCCTGGGGAGGCAATTTTTGCCCTCCTGGAGGCTTGAGGAAAGCCTCTGGAGCCTGGAGAGGGCAACCCCCACCCCCGAACCATGGTACAGGAGGCCGACTAGGCCATGCCCACCCAGCAACCGGACAGAGAATCCGTTGCTAAAATTTTTGAAGCCCACCCCTGCATACATATTTACATCACTATCTTTTAGCTTTAATAATAATTATAGACTTATCTATTCTATGGTAGTGTTCTCTAGTCTAAAAGCCATAATAAAGATTTTGACCTGAACATATTTGATTAGCAGTATATTGCCCTATGTTCTGTTTGATGGGTTTATAAAGAATCTTGTGAATTTGGGATAATCAGTATGAAAGAGACCATGTGATTCACTGCCTTCTGTAGTACTATATCAAATTTAAGAAATATTATTTTCCCAGGAATCCATCTTTTGCATTGGGCCTTCAGGCCTGCCACATTTACTGCTGTGGGAAATTGGGAGAGGGGATTGTAAGGAGCATGGGTGATATATAGTCATAATAACATTCCTTTCTCAAAGAGTCAAGGACATCTTGCCCTGCACCTGGAGGGGTGTGACTGGGAGGCATCTCCAGATGGAACAGTGCTTTGATTGGACCATGTGATGGACATGTGGGTGCTGGGCAGGGACTTGAACTTTCACTTGGGTGGGGAAAACCTGAAAACGTTCAGATTTGGGTTTTCCCAAATGTGCCAATATGACATCTCTAATAAAATGTAACTTTGAGGAAACTCAAGCCTCAGAGTTTTCTTTCATTGGGGGTATTATTTGAAACCTTGACATTCACTATAGAAAGGAAATAACATGGACTTCTAGATGGCCAAAGGATTATTTAAAGACATGCATGATTTCATCCAGGTTTTCTGTGCAATAAGATCCAGCAATCATTAAAGATGATTTCAGTACCATTTCAGGATACAGTATTTGAGGGATAGGCTTTTAAAGAAATAGGCTATTGATGTTCTTTTCAGTTTTTTTAAAAAAGCCTCCAAGGTTAGAAATATGGTTTGAAAATAAAGAAATCTAACAATGCAATTTGCATTTGTAGTTAAAACATTTAAAAGCATTTATAGTATTTTTTAAAATTATATCCTAATGCAAAAAGAGGAATAAAATAAAATTAGGAATACATACACAGAAAAGCTACAGACTGAAAATACACTGATTCATTCACCTAAAGAGGATACCAGGATCTTTGCTTTTATCTCTATATTAAGTTATCTGAGGATATCCCAGTACAAAGAAAGAGAGGAAGAGGAAGATGAAAAAAGTGGAAGGAGGGAGATGGCAGATGGGAGGAGAAGGGGAGGAAGGGGAGAAAGATTTTGCATGTTTCCTTCAGGTGTGACAATAATATAACACTGATGAATTGAATGATATACTATATAACTTTTATGTTTATATATTGAATGTATGTTTGTGTATTGATTTTAATGGATTTGTTTCTGCTTCTTTTATTTATTTTTAAATATGGCAAAACCACATTATACTGATATTTCCTTAAAATATTTGTATAAAAGGTAAAGGTTCCCCTCGCACATACTTGCTAGTCGTTCCCGATTCTAGGGGCCAGTGCTCATCTCCATTTCAAAGCCGAAGAGCCAATGCTGTCTAAAGACATCTCCATGGTCATGTGCCGGCATGACTAAATGCCAAAGGCACACAGAACACTGTTACTTTCCCACCAAAGGTGGTCCCTATTTTTCTACTTGCATTTTTTATGTGCTTTTGAACTGCTAGGTTGGCAGAAGCTGGGACAAGTAACGGGAGCTCACCCCGTTATGCGGCACTAGGAATTCGAACCACGAACTGCTGACCTTTCAATCGACAAGTTCAGCATCTTAGCCACTGAGCCACCACGTCCCAGACAAAATATTTGTATAGACTGAAACAAATAAGATGCCAAACCCACAAGCACAATAAGATAACGAGAGAATCATTTACAAAGGGTAATTATGAAGGCTCGGTCTAGACAGGAGACAAAAACACGGAAAAGTATACAGCAAATAACTTCAATAATATCCTAGAAAAATGGTCAGGATGAAGAAAAGTAAAGAAAAAGTAGACAGAGAAGTGGGTATTAGTATAATCCTATAAAGAAGTGATTGCTGGAATAAAAACAACAAGCTCACAACATCCCTTTGATTGAATTAAGACTAAAAATAGCGCAAAATGTTTTGTAACTTAAAGGATCTTGCTACGTTGCAATTGCTATTAATTTAATAGCTGCAATGGGCCTACTTATGTCTGACCGTTGATGAGTTGTAATGTATTCATAGACACCTTCAGAGTGTCTCAGCCTCTGTGCCCATCTGACTTTTTTTTAAAGATTCTTTTCATTAAAGCTTTAATTAATTAAAATAATAAATGGAAAATAGACATGCAACAGAGTAAAGCACGGCTTTCCATATCAACTTTATTTATAAGAATATTTCTGGGTTCATAAGCATTCACTCAATATACAAAGAGTGGGTAGCTATTGGACCATTTAACTTTGACTAAAGATGCTCACCTGAGGGACTGTCTTTTTCAGGGGTGGGCTGCTGAGGGTTCGTAGGGGTTCGGGAGAACCTCTAGTTAAGATTCTGTGCAGTCTGGAGAACCCCCAAATCCCACTCCTGGCTGGCCCCCCCACCCCTCCCCACCCCTCTCACGCAGCCCGTTTTGGATGCAGGCAAGAGCAGGGCACGCATGGAAGCTCGGGGGTAGGGGGAGGAATGGGCCTACTGGAAATTCGGGAAGGCCAGAAATGGGCCTGTTTCCAGTCTCCAGAGGGCCTCCGGAGCCTGAGGAGGCTGTTTTTGCCCTCCTGAGACTTGAGGAAAGCATCTAGAGCCCAGGGAGGGAAAAAACACACACCCCACCATGGTGCGGAAGACGACTAAGCCACACCCACCATGGCCATGCCCACCCAGCTACCGGGCAGAGAACCCCTTGTTGAATTTTTTGAAGCCCACCCCTGGTCTTTTTCCATGAGTTTTTACCCATCTGACCAGATCCAACATATTGGGCATGCTGCAGATCCCGTCAGCCAAAGAGTACCAGGCTGAGGCTCCTCCATAGGGCCCAACAGAAGTGGCTTGGAGGAATAAGCATTACATCGATGCCAGCTCGTCATACTATGATTTAGTTTAAAGATCCAAGGCAAGAATCCCTTTCTTCAATGGAATGTCCAGCCTGCAATTCTGGAAGGGACTTCAAAACCCAACAAAGAGAACAATAAATATTTTATTTATTTTTATTTATTTATTTGTCACAACAGTATATATAAGCATAAACATGAAATAACTATACGATATATAAGCATATATATAAGCATAAGTATGTAATAACTATATTAATTGGATATAATGAAAGGGAACATTAGGACAGGAACGGTAGGCATGCTTGTGCTCTTATGCACGCCTCTTACAGACCTCTTAGGAATGGGGTGAGGTCAATAGTAGACAGTTTTTGGTTAAAGCTTTGGGGATTTTGGGAAGAGACCACAGAGTTTGGTAGTGTATTCCAAGTATTAACAACTCTGTTACTGAAGTCATATTTTCTGCAATCAAGATTGGAGCGGTTAACATTAAGCTTAAATCTATTGTGTGCTCGTGTATTGTTGCAATTGAAGCTGAAGTAGTCTTCAACAGGAAGGACATTGTAATAGATGATTCTATGAGTTAAATTCAGGTCATGTCGAAGGCGGTGGAGTTTATACTTTCCCCCCTCCTTCCTGGTGCCTTCAATTGTGCTGGGTCACAATTCCAATCCTGCCCAGCTCTGCTGATATGCTTGCAAAACGTTACAAAACATTTTACGAAATCCATTCCTCTTTCCTTCCTTTTCCTCCCCCCACCCACCTTGGTAAACCTGACCATTTTAACTGTGATAAGAATATCAGCATCACCATTAAGTTGTATTTGTGTTTACCCAAATGAGCAATTGGAAGTGCAATCAACTGCTTTTTAGAATACATGAAATAACGTTGATTTAGAACCGTGCATATATTTTATATTTCTTGATGTGTAATCATACTGCTACAAACTTTTCCATCAATTATAAAAAAAGCTTCCAATGTCCTCATACGCACTGAAAGAAAGAAAGAAAGAAAGAAAGAAAGAAAGAAAGAAAGAAAGAGAAAAAAAAGAAAACCACTGTGCCATAACTTCTATGTTAGTAATTGTTTTTATTATGGTGATCATTATTATTGCATGTTGTGGGATATATCATTAGTTCTTATTTATTCTTCTATAATCATTTTGCTGTGCTTTTATTATGAAGGTTTTAATTAATTAACTAACTAACCAACCAAAATGACTTATAGAACTGCCCATCGCACAGTGGGAGGCATATGAAGACTGAAACCATTGCAACATACAGTCTCATGGTACCCCAAGTAAATAACAACCTCCAAAGTGAACTACATCTCCAACACTGATGGATTATGCCCAACTGCCTAGCCCAAAAGGAATAACCTTTTGGAGGAATAACCAGGCCTTCAGAAGCTTAGAAAAGGCCTCTGGAACTCTGCAAGGAGGCTGTTTCACTAGGGATGCACAGCCCCATACAAGACATGGCGGTTTAACAAAATGGCGTTGTTTGATGGAAGGGACCTGGGGCATCTTCTTAATACTAGTCCCGATGGCTAGGCAGAAAAGTTAGTGGAGAGACAGTCCTGCAAATATCCTGGTCCTAAGGGCTTTATATGTGATATCCAGCATCTTGAATTGGGTACAGAATTGGAAACCAGCACCACTCAAAGGTTCTGCCCAGGACACTGAATTCTGCACCAGGGAAGGGAGAGGGGGTGGGAATGATATTATTTTTAAATGAGGTCTCTCAACAAATCTTGGAGATGAGTTCATAGAAGTAACATGGAACTGCAAAATCATCTGTAGGAAGTTAGCACCCACCTCTCTCCTAGAAAAATGAAATATTTTAAGAGATGTTAAAAGGGCAGAATATTTCCTCTAAAAGGGAGGCAGAAACTCACCCCCCCCCCTTTGTCAATGAGCCATTAAGGCCTGGGCCAGTCTATTCTACATAACAAAGGTCTACCTCCTTAAGGAAGAGCCATAATAGGAATCCCAAAGCCCTTTCATTACATTATCATGCAGCAAGACTCAACCAAGCTTGGGACTCAAAAACACAACCTACAAAGTTACCCCTGCATGGTCCCATGGGAGTCTTCCTTCACCCAAGAGCTTCAAAGCATGTAATCTTGTCCACCATTAAAACCATCTTTCCATGCAGCCACCATGTTTCCAGTGTCTTTCTCCCCACTTGGAACTGAACCCAGAAGGACATTTCTTCCAACACGTACAAGGATGATCCTTGCTTGAAAGTCAACTTTATCCTTTAATAGCTAAGGTAGTTGCTGCGTTTTCTTTTTCATTTTTTTAAAAAAATATAGTGTATTCTTCCAGAAAACCTAATGCCTCAACTTTCTTTGAAAAGTAAACTTCTCAGAGTAAGAAGAACTCTAATACTATTTCATTATCCACTTTCTGATCTTTAGGCAAAATGGCTTAGAAATCAGGGAGGGAAGTTCTTTAAAAAAATGTCTACGTTCAGCATGTTTCAACTTTCTCTCAAGGACTTCATGTACTCCTTTATCTCTTTATTGTAAAAACTAAAATTTTATACCCAAGGCAGAAAAGATCTATTCAAGACAGAAGACAGAGGCCGAAGGGAATATCTTATTTTTCACTCAAGAATCAGCAAAGAACGTGTTTTTTTCTTGCTAATTCCTTCCTCCCTTTAAAAAGCAAAACAAAAACCCTTAGTTCCATAGCCAGACTCTGCTGGGAGTAGTGGAGGACAATGGAAAAACAATTACAACTGTGAAAAAAAATAAGGCTAATGTATCCTTTGCATTACCTAAACAAAATTAATTAATTAATTAAAAATTATGATTAAAGGACTGAAATCTTTAATCTAATCTTTTAAAAATAAACTAGCAACCAACACTACAGCCAGATCATTCAAAAAGGATGTTAAAACGGAACAGTAAGGCTATATAAATGAAGCAATTTATAAATAACATGTGATTTAGTACAATTGGATAATTAATGCTGTTTTACATTTAATACCTCTTTTTTGCACATTACATTTGATTTCTTTTTTACATAAATGTACAATTGATAAATAAGCACCCGAAATATAGGGACTGCAACATTTTAGCCATGTATTTATTTCCTTAACGCATTTGAATTACTTTTTGACTCTTGGCAACTGGCTGGACTAATTCTGCTCAGACAGGATTGTGGGAAATGGAAGAATTTATATTCCTTGCAGACAGGTTAATTGCTGAAGAAGCTTCTTGAATGAGAAAGGAAACATCTTCAAAAGAAAAAATAACATGCCTGAAGATTGTATCCAATTGAGTGTGAAGAGTTGATTGGACAATGTGATGAACTTGTGGGTGTGGGGCAGGGCTGTGAACTGTCAGCTGGGTGTAGAAAACCTGGAAGCTTTCAGTTTTGGGTTTTCCCAGCTGTGCCAACATGACATCTCTAATAAATTGGAACTTTGAGGAACCTCAAGCCTCAGAGCTTTATTTCATTGGGGATGTGCCTTGGAACCCTGATAGAAAACTTCAACTAAGTTTCTACTTACATTAGCTTATTTACAAATTTCTCCATATTATATTTTATACATCTTTGTTGTACTGATATTCATAAACTTCCCTCTCATTTCTGCCTCTTGTCTCTATCCATTCATAAAATGTATTCCATGTTCCTGTAATATTTTGAGTCTTCTTTATCTTTAATTTTTAAAGTTAATCTGTCCATTTCTGCACAATCCCAAATTTTCCTAATTAGATCATTATCTGGTGGGGTGTTCACATTTTTCCAATATTTAGCATACGTAATTTTAGCTGCCATTGATATATGTAACACTAGGGTTGCTTTGTCATAATTTTCCGACAATATACCTGAGGCACGTTTCTGGTTTGAACTCAATATGTTGCTCAGTTATCATTTCTAGCCATTTATGAATTTTCTCCCAGTAACTCCTTGCTTTCTTACATGTCCACCACATGTGGTAGTATGATCCTGGAGTCTGGTTGCATTTCCAACAATTGGCGGAGGAGTTCTTATACATTTTGGCCAATCTTGCTGGTGGCAAGTGCCACCTGTAAAACATTTTGTAAAGGTTTTCTTTATATGCTGCGGCATATAAAGTTTGTAGTTCCTCTCCCAAATTTTTAATTATTTTTTCTAATTCTATGTTGTATCCGAAATTCCTTACCCAGGCAATCATTGTTTCTTTAACCATCTCTTCCTCCATTTTATAGTTCAGTAAATAATTATATCTATTTTTCATCCATCCCCATTAAAATTTTGTCCAATGCTGTTTGTTCTTTGTTTACCACACTTAATTTAACATCTTTTTCGTGCCTTGCTTGGATCTGCAAATATGGCCACCAAGATAAGTCCAACCTCTGCTTCTGCAATTGATGTCTGGATTTAAGATCCCCCCTTTCATCTAAAATGTCCTTGTAACATACAATTTTCCCCCAATTTATAAGATTTGGATATATTATTGCCTCCATTGGAGAGAGTCAGATTTGTACTTCCCTATACTGTTGTATTTTATTTTTTCCCCAAATATTAAGTACTGCGTTCCTCACATAATGCCTCTGGAAATATTTGTGCGCCATATTTCTGCCATACCAGAGAAAGGCATGCCAGCCTAATTGTAAGTTGTGCCCTTCTAGTAATAATAGTTTTATGTTATTCAAGTTTACCCAATCTTTTAGCCAGGTGAGAGCTAAAAGAGGTTTGGGTTCCAGTCTGGGAACCCAAAACCACCATTATTCCTAGAATCCTGTAATGCTTTCAATGTTATTCTTGATTTTTTTCCCCTTGCCAGATATATTGCAAAGTCATTTTATTTAGTTCATCAAAAATTTTCTTTTCTAATTTTACTGGTATGGTTTGAAATAGAAAGAGTAGTTTTGGTAGTACATTCATTTTCACCACTGCAATTCTCCCTGTCATCAATAACGGTATGTTCTTCCATTTTTCCAAATCTATTTTAATTTGTTGTATCAGCTTTGTATAGTTGTCTTCTTTGATTGTCCCATAGCTAGCTGTTAAGAAAATACCAGGGTATTTAACCTTTTTTTCTATCAATTTTCTCTGCCAATTCCTTTTTCTGCTTGTTGGTGAGATTTTTAACTTATCTTGGTTTTGTCTTTATTTATTTTCATCCCTGCCACCTCTCCATATTCCTCAATTTTCTTTATCAACTTAGAACCAGTTTCTATGGGTTCTTCTAATATAAACACTGAGTCTATCAGCGAAAGCTTGGAGTTTGTACTTTTCATTTCTAATTTCCATTCCTTTTATCTCTGTATCTTGTTTTATATTCCTTGTCAATACCTCTAATGTTAAAATAAATAATAATGAGGAGAGGGGACAACCTCGCCTTGTTCCTTTTTGTATACTAAAGCTTTGTGTTACATCCCTATTAACCAATATTTTTGCATTTTGTTGAGTGTAAATTGCTTTAATCGTATTCCTAAATTTTCCACCAAATTCCATAAAATTTAATTGTTGCAACATAAATTGCCAATTTATATTGTCAAACGCTTTCTGTGCAACCCTGAATATTAACACTAGTTGTTTTTCATAATGTATTTCATAATATTCTAGTACATCCATGATTATTCTAATATTATTTTTTATTTGTCTTTTTGGTAAAATCCCATTCTGATCTGGATGAATGAATTCATTTAAAAAGCTTTTTAATCTTTCTGCAATTATTGTTGTGAAGATTTTATAGTCTGCATTTAGTAATGAAATCGATCTATATTTTTTAACTTGAGTTATATCCAAATCTTCTTTGGGGATCATGTATTCCATGTATTTGGAATTTTAGTTTCTGTTAACACTTCATTGTATACTTCTAGTATTGACAGACTCAAGGTGTCTTCTGATTCTTTATATATTTCTACTGGTAAACCATCTGGTCCCGGGGTTTTATTGGTTGTTTCGTTTTTTGATTCTGTTCATTAACTCTGCCATTGTTATTCTTTCCTCTAGCCTATTCTTAACCTTTTCTGAAATTTTAGGCAAATTGGCTTTCTCCAGATATTGTATTAGTCTCTCCTCTTCTATTTTGTCAGCTTTATATAATTTCTCATAAAAATCATGAACTATATCTCTTTTCTTTTCAAGTTGGCTATGTAATATGCCTTCCTTGTCCTGTAGTTTTATTATCCAATTCTTCTTTTTTTCTTTCTTTAATCTATAGGCTAACCACCTTCCTGGTTTATTGGCATTTTCAAAGAAATTTTGTTTTGTTCTTTTTATTTGTTGTGCCAGTTCCTCCTTTCCTATAAGATTTAATTTGTCTTTAATCAGCTCCATTCTATTTCTTAAATCTATTCTTTGTGGCTCGTTTTGTGATTTTAATTCAAGTTCTTTATATTCTTCTTCCAGGCTCTTTTGATTTTGTTTCTTTTTCTTATTTTTCTGTGCCATATAGTTTATAGCTAATCCTCTTATAACTGCTTTGGCAGTATGCCACACATTCTGTAGCGTAGTCTCTTCCTTTCTATTTTCTTTAAAAAAAAGAACCCCAATTCTCTTTCCATCATCTGAACAAATTCCTTCTCTTTTATTATCGATTGGTTGTTCTCTTCTCTGTTGTTCCCTTCTCTTGTTCTCTTCTTTTGAACCTTCCAACTAATTTTTATTGGGTTGTGGTCTGCCCATAAATTTGGTTCAATTTCAATCTCTTGTACATTATTCTGAATTCATCCAAATCATACCTATTCTGGACCATGATTTATGCTGTGCTGACCAATTGGCTGACCAATTGGCCCCCATCTTCACCCATATTTTCAATAAATCACTAGAGATGTGTTATGTTCCTTCTTGCTTCAAACGCTCTACCATCATCCCAGTGCCGAAGAAGCCCACCATCAAGGAACTGAATGACTACAGACCAGTTGCTTTAACATCTGTAGTCATGAAAACCTTTGAAAGGCTAGTGCTTTCCTACCTGAAAACCATCACCGATCCACTGTTAGACCCCTTGCAATTTGCATACCGAGCAAATAGATCAACAGATGATGCTGTTAATATGGCTCTGCACTACATCCTACAACATCTTGAGTCTCCAAAGACCTATGCAAGGGTCCTTTTTGTAGACTTTAGTTCAGCATTCAATACCATCATTCCAGACATTCTCCTAACTAAGCTAAACCAGCTACAGGTACCGGAACAGGCTTGTAAGTGGATCACAAGCTTCCTAACAAACAGGAAACAGCAGGTGAAGCTAAGCAAGATCACATCAAATACCTGTACAATTAGCACAGGGGGCCCCCAAGGCTGTGTGCTCTCCCCACTTCTCTTCTCTCTGTATACCAATGACTGCATCTCCAATGATCCATCAGTTAAGCTACTGAAGTTCGCAGATGACACAACAGTGATTGGTCTCATTCGAGACAATGACGAATCCGCATATAGACGAGAGGTCGAACGACTAGCCTTGTGGTGCAACCAAAACAATCTGGAACTGAACACACTCAAAACCGTAGAAATGGTGGTAGACTTTAGGAAAAACCCTTCCATACTTCCACCTCTCACAATACTTGACAACACAGTATCAACAGTAGAAACCTTCAAATTTCTGGGTTCTATCATATCGCAAGATCTCAAATGGACAGCTAACATCAAAACATCATTAAAAAGGACAACAAAGAATGTTCTTTCTGCGCCAACTCAGTAAGCTCAAACTGCCCAAGGAGCTGCTGATCCAATTCTACAGAGGAATTATTGAGTCTGTCATTTGCACCTCTATAACTGTCTGGTTCGGTTCTGCAACCCAACAAGAAAAACACAGACTTCAGAGGATAATTAGAACTGCAGAAAAAATAATTGCTACCAACTTGCCTTCCATTGAGGACCTGTATACTGCACGAATCAAGAAGAGGGCCGTGAAAATATTTGCAGATCCCTCGCATCCTGGACATAAACTGTTTCAACTCCTACCCTCAAAACGACTCTATAGAGCACTGCACACCAGAACAACTAGACACAAGAACAGTTTTTTCCTGAAGGCCATCACTCTGCTAAACAAATAATTCCCTCAACACTGTCAGACTATTTACTGAATCTGCACTACTATTAATCGTTTCATAGTTCCCATCACCAATCTCTTTCCACTTATGACTGTATGACTATAACTTGTTGCTGGCAATCCTTATGATTTATATTGATATATTGATCATCAATTGTGTTGTAAATGTTGTACCTTGATGAACGTATCTTTTCTTTTATGTACACTGAGAGCATATGCACCAAGACAAATTCCTTGTGTGTCCAATCACATTTGGCCAATAAAAAAATTCTATTCTATTCTATTCTATGCATATTGGAGTAGAATGTATATTGTTTTTTCCCCGGATTCATTTTTCTCCATGTGTTTAGAATAGGCATGTCAGAGCTGAAGAAGCTTCTTGGATGTCTTCAAAAGAAAAGGCAAGAAAGTCCAGTTGCCTCCTGAAAAAGCAACTTTGGGTCTTTCTTAAACCTTCACTTCAACACACCCTTTCAAAGAACAGTGTATCTTCATGTTCTTCCTTATGGTTAAAATGCAACTGGCAGCAGTGCTTTATATGTGCCAGAAAGTTGATGATAGCTGTATTCTAGAAACAATTATAGGTCCATCAATATCCTACACTTAAGGGGCAGGGTGATAGCAGACACAATAAACATTTAGAGGATATTTTTATCAACATCCCACTGCGAGAGTCATTTATACTGGAAAATATACATTTAGAGAGAAATAAACATAATACAGGTAGTCCTTGACTTACATCAGTTCATCTAGTGACCATTCGAAGTTACAACGGCACTGAAGAAAAGTCTTGAGGCTGTTTTTCCTGCTTATACAGGCTTCCTGTAGTCTTTCGGGTGCGCTTCAAGATTTTGGTTATCACCTTTAAAGCGCTCCATGGCTTAGGACCCGGGTACTTACGGGACCGCCTGCTGTTACCTTATGCCTCCCACCGACCCGTACGCTCACACAGAGAGGGTCTTCTTAGGGTGCTGTCCGCCAAACAATGCTGGCTGGTGGCCCCCAGGGGCAGGGCCGTCTCTGTTGGAGCTCCTACACTCTGGAACGAACTTTCCCCTGGCCTACACCAAGTGCCTGATCTTTGGACCTTTCGCTGTGAGCTAAAAACACACTTATTTATACAAGCGGGACTGGCCTAATAGTTTTAAATTTTAATTGGGGTTTTAATTGGGGTTTTATTATTATTTTAGGGTTTTTAAATTTTAAATTTTTATTTGTCGGCCATTTTGTAATATGCTTTGTTTTAAATTTTTGTTTTAATTGTATATACATTGGGTTTTTATCTTTGGCTGTACACCGCCCTGAGTCCTTCGGGAGAAGGGCGGTATAAAAATCTAAACAAACAAATAAATAAATAAATAAATTATGACTGTTGCAGCATCCTCATGGTCATGTGATCAGAATTAAGATGGTTGACAACTGGCTCATATTTTATGACCGTTGCAGCATCCCAGGGTCATGTGACCCCCTTTTGCCCCCTTCTGACAAACAAAGTCAATGGGGAAGCCACATTCACATAACAACCATGCTACTAATTTAACAACTGCAGTGATTCACTTAACAATGGTGGAAAGAAAAGTTGTAAAACGGGGCAATATTCACTTAAATGCCTCACTTAAGCGGCAAAAATTTGGGGCTCAGTTGTGGTCGTAAGTTGAAAACTACCTGAGAAGCAATTCACAGGAGGACGTTTAGAAATTGCTTGCCTATCTTTAAAGAAGAAGGAAATTGGGTAATTACTCTTAGATAGAAAAGCCTATGTGATCTAGCTGTATCGAAGTGAAAGACTATGTGATCTGCTAGAAAACATTGATTCTTATTTGATATCTACTCCATTACTGGGGGATCAGGGGACCATAAGAACAAAAACCAGACACTGGAAGTGATGACAGGCTTGGGAATATTAGACTCATAATTAGAGGCATGCTGGTAGCATCAAAGCAGAAATATAAAGGAGTTCAAAGAGAATAATCCCTAGGCAAGCTTTCACTACATCTATTGCCTTTAGCAATCCATAGGAGGAGGAGATGCAAAAGACTAATGCAGACAGAAATGGAGCTTCAGAAATGGAGCATCGCCTGAAAAAATATTACTTGTTTGCCTATATGATGTGTCTAAAATAAATACAAATATGGGCTAGAAACTGGAGCACTAGATCTAGTTCTCCTTCTCTCCTGGCCTCTTTTTACAGAGGTATGATTGAGAGCATTTTAACAAACTGCAACACTGTTTGTTTTGGTGGCAGCAGTGACTCAGATAGAAAGTCCATACAGAGAGTGGTAAGGACAGCCAAGAAGATTATAGGAAGCTCACTTTCCATTATTCAGGATACTACTTATAAACTCTACGTGTTCAACGCATTGTTAGAGACACAACACAACACAGGTCTGTTTTTCTTGCTCCCCTCTGGGAGGAGGTTTCTAAGTATTTCTAGAAGGACTACCAGATTCTGTAACAGCTTTGTTCCCTATGCTATCTGTCTGGTAAACTTACAAGATTAGTTTTTCTTGCCATGTATACGTATACATCCAGACTAGATTGTATTGTTTCTCTGTGCCATATAATATATATGAGTATATACATAATATTGTATGTATGTATGTATGTATGTATGTATGTATGTATGTATGTATGTATGTATATTGTCATGTTTATGTAGTGTTTATTGGAGGTGGTGACCCTTTGAGAGTTGTATGAAATGAAATTTCATTTTAATGTATGCCAGTTAGCATACATTCAAAGTGACAATAAAGTTAGTCTAAGTTCTAAGTCTAAGTTCTAAGTTCTAGTTCACTTTAGAAGAGGAGCAGAGAATGACAATAACCAAATATTTTACCCGAACTATCTAATATATCCTGGATAACAGAGGATAATACAATAACGTACTAATTGAAAGCTTAGGGTTTTTTTAGTATCAAATTAAATCATGATAAAAATAATGGTTGAATATCCATGAATCTTAAGGAAATTCTTTAATAATATGTGAATGGTCAAGGTTGCTTTTCAGCATATTTTAGCAGTTGTTAGTTACCATGAAGATATTAAGATACCATAGATAGACACATATTGTGAACGTGATATTGTGAGCAATAGAAAGAATGGCTCTCTAGTACAATGCCTAATTATCACTTTCTGCAAAGGGATTCTTATAAAGAAAGATAATTATATTGTTTATAAGAATATTTATAATGAACAGTGTGGTAGCCTAGCAGTGAAGACACCTGCCTCCTACTTGGAAGGTTGAATGTTCAATCCTAGGTAGTGGCAGATGTTTCTCTCCTAGGGAGAAAAAAAAAATATCTGCTGCTGCAAACACCACATAGGCATCAGGAAGGGCATCTGGCCATTAAATGTTCAGCTCTATCCAGTCGTTCATACTCTACCTCAAATTAAGGGAGCACAGAGTGGCAAAAAGAAAAAAATATATAAAATTTTTTAAATAAATTATAATAATTTATAAAATAACAAAAAATATTTTGCTACACACTGCTTTTTTGCCCACTCGTGATCATCCTGTTTATCTGTTTAGGTAAGTAAATATAGACTTCACAATTTTTCTCTCAAAGGAGGACCCAATTGTGCAGTTGTTACTATTACTATTTTTATTACTGTTCATATCATGTAAGAAAGCTTTATCTGTGTCAATGACAATTCAGAAACATTCCAGTAACAGACATTATATCTGAGGGCAAACTTTCAGCAAGCAATTTTGAAAAGTTATTAGTCAGTTAAATATTATTTTATAAGATATAATTATTGAAGAGAGAAAAGCCTGTTTGAAACATAAGCGATATGATATAGTGGTTCTATCTAATGACATCTCAAAGTGCAATTTATACAGAAGAATTATATGGTAACACTGATACATTTCTCTCAACTTAATCTGCTGTCCTATTTAGGTCACCTAATCAGCGATTATGGAAATGAAGGCCATTATCTTAAAAACCAATCGTATCACAAGTAACCCAGAGCGAAACAAAATCAGAAAGCTTCATATGTCATAAGTAAATCTGAATTTCATTCTTCTTCTTTAAAAATCTCAATATGATGGAAATTGTTCTTACTGAACCTTAAATAAAGTGGAATAAAAACATTGAAACACCTCCCTTGCACTCACTTGCACTCACATTGATCAAAAACTAGAACTCATGACTGACTTAGGAATGTCAGATTTATCTATTAGAGGTATGTTGGTAGCATCAAAGAAGAAATGTAAAGGACTTCAAAGAGAATTATTCCTTATGCTAACTTTGACTATATCTATTGCCCTAATGGCCTATAAAAGAAGATACAAAAAAAAAAAAAGTACATGCAGAAATAGAGCTTCGGTATCTGCATCCCTATCAGTAACATTTAGAACGTCAAAGCAATTCCTAATGTTCTCCACCAAAATACTTCTTTAAGACCTTAGAGGTCTTCTAGTCCAACCCCTTGTTTAAGCAGGAGACCCTATACCATTTCAGACGTGGCTGTCCAGTCTCTTTTTAAAAGCCTCCAGTAATGAAGCATCCAAAACTTCTGAAGGCAAGCTGTTCCACTGGTTAATTGTCATCACTATTAGGAAGTTTCTTCTTAGTTCTAGGCTGCTTCCCTCCTTAATTAGTTTCCATTCATTATCATCTCCTCCTCCTCCTCCTCCTCCTCCTCCTCCTCCTCCTCCTCCTCCTCCTCCTCCTCCTCCTCCTCCTCCTCCTCCTCCTCCTAAATAAGCTTTTAGCTTATTTAGAACTTGTACATGAGGAACTTCTGACTGACACCTTCCTGCTCCCTGTAACAATAACATAGTTCTTCTGACATACGTGAAAGTCTGTGTAAATGATGATGACCATGTATATTTTGTTTTGTTTTGGTTGTTTGAAGAAAACTATTGGCAGACATCTACTTCATTTCGGTTTCCAAGACCTTGCTGTTCAATTATGTTTCTTCATTATTATTTCCAATTTTGGTATTCTACACAACTTCTTTGCATGTTTTGTTGATTTCAGATTGCAATTGACTGTAGAATTCATCACTTTCTTCTTTTTCTGCCTCAACCACAACAATAAACGAGCACACAATAGATACAAACTTAAGGTAAACCACTCCAAACTCGATTGCAGAAAATAAAACTTCAGCAACAGAGTGGTCAATGCCTGGAATGCACTACCTGACTGTGGTTTCTTCCCCAAACCCCAAAAACTTTAACCTTAGACTGTCTACTGTCTTCTGTTGACCTCACCCCATTCCTAAGAAGTGTAAGGGGCAGGCACACACCAACATGCCTACTATCCCTGTCCTAATACCCCCTTTTATTCTTATACATTTCATGTATTCACAATCATGTTTATACTTTTATCTGTAATCTTACATATGCTTGACAAAATAAATAAATAAATAAATTAAAAAATAAAAATAAGCATGGAGCATAAACTTGGATCAACCATCATATTAAAGCGTATAATATCTAATACTCCTTATGACAACATCTTTCAGGAATCTATTCTGGGTCCATTTTGTTTATTCTATTACGTTGGGCAGTAGAAATCACGATTCTATAGTGATTCACAATCAAGGTTTTCACTATCAGTTTATGTTGATTTTATTCAAATCTATAAAAGTTTTGTGATCCTTGATATATTATATGCAATCAAGTATGAAATAATGTCTCATTAGCATTTGTTTTGAATGCTCCCTCAGTGTCTTAAGCTGAGTATGAATAAGATTGTCATATTTTGGCTGATTGTCCATTTGTTCTCTTCTATGTCTCCCTTTATTTGTCTCCAGGGTTTCTAGGTTATTAGATTCTTTTCTTCTTCCAGTTTTAGGGTCAACTCACAATCATCTGACTTTGTACTTGTCTGCTGATTTTCCTGCAAACATCATAAACTTCCATTTGATGAGTGTTTGCAAGAACTATACATGGTGATCACAGAGGGTAATATGGCTTTATTGGTGGATGTTTTGTTTGTTTCTCCATTTATTATTGGCAGGTTTCCAACTACCCTCTCTTGCTCCCTTGAGCATAGTCCAGAACTGCACAATGAAGGTGTGATCTTTCCATGCTTTCTATATTGTGTCACAATAGCAGGTTTTTTTATTGATTTCTGATTTGATATAAAACACTATTCAAATTATCAGCATTAGGTTTGGATCCCTTGGTTAGACATCTTACAGTACTTGTTTGCTGTTATTTCCCCATTTTATGGTCACACTGTCTATGCTAAATGGTTTTAGGGGTGAGACCCTGTAACTCTGGAATTAACTTCCTTTCTTCGCCTATGTAAGCTTGATGGACTTTAAAAATAATTTTTATTCTTTTTTAAAAGTATGACTTTTTAGTCATATTTTCATCTGACTAATGGGCTAGTTAGGTCCTGCCTTTTTAAAAACTGTTATTAAGATTGGTGCATTTCAGATTATTATTTCTTTTTATATTAATTGAGGATGTATTGGGATATATGTCTGTTGATGTTTCTTTTAATTTTAATGGTAGACATTGGCTTGGCGACTTAATTACTCTGGTGTTGTTGTTTTTTTATCTACACCACACCATGGTAAAGAAGCAATTATAGTGGGACAAAGGTACACAACAATTCACTTAGCAACAGAATTGGATAGCCAGATCAAACCATTCATAACAGGCATTCTCAGGTGTTGTTTTTTTTAGCAGATATTACGTATAAAAAGGCAGTGAGAGAAGCAAATAAAAAATTAGGAAGTTGTCTTTTAGGAAAGCTGGGGATGATGCATTAACTGTAATCATTACATATAATTGTATGTTGGATTCTTTTGTTATATATTATAGAAGGTTGTTAATGTTGCATTAACTGTGACTATTGCTTTTGTACTTTGCTCAGCACTGGCTTGTTTGAAGCTATTTACAAATTCATAAATAACTAAAACTTAGCAAATAAATATTACTTTACAGCAAATATAAGTAATGGTAGCAAAATTTAACAGCAGCAATAATATTGCCAATAGCAATAAGCCACTAACCTTTTTTATTGTTTGCAGCAGATGGACATATTACAGCTTCCCATTAGTTTATATTCTAAAAATGGTATAGACCTTTGGTGGAGCCAAGAGGCACTGTTGAAAATAACTAATACAAGTGGTAAGTAAGACTTTGTAGCCTATCAAAGTTTTGTCCCAAAAGTGTTTTTTTTTTTCAAGAAGCAACTGGACTTTCTGGTTTTTTGTTGAAGATGTTTGCTTCTCATCCAAGAAGCTTCTTCAGCTCTGAGTTTAAAACCATCAAAATTTTAAACACCTTTAAAACTTACCAAGTGAAGTTACTTACTTGACTTACCCATAAAAGAATGAGTTCTTATATAAATCAGTGCAAACTGATGATGAAAAACAAATAAAAAAAATCAGGAAAGCATCACAAAATGGAGACTGATGTTATCTCGAAGTTGGCATTTTCTCATAGAAGTTCTTAGAAATATGATGACAATGTATGGAAAAAGAGCAAATTCGTATTAATAGAAAACCCTGAACAATTTTGCAATTGTAAAATAGGAAACGGATTTCACAGGTCCCTTGATCGGGATGCCTTGTGCACAGTCACTCATGCTCTTGTTACCTTTCGCTTGGATTATTGTAATGCTCTCTATATGGGGCTCCCCTTGAGGTGCACCCGGAGGCTTCAATTAGTCCAGAATGCAGCTGCGCGGGTGATAGAGGGAGCTCCACGTAGCTCCCATGTAACACCACTCCTGCGCAGACTGCACTGGCTGCCTGTGGTCTTTCGGGTGCACTTCAAGGTTCTGGTTACTACCTTTAAAGTGCTCCATGGCTTAGGGCCTGGGTACTTACGGGACCGCCTAATGTTACCTCATGCCTCACACCGACCCGTACACTCACACAGAGAGGGACTTCTTAGGGTGCCGTCCGCCAAACAATGTCGGCTGGCGGCCCCTAGGGGAAGATCCTTCTCTGTGGGGGCTCCTACCCTCTGGAACGAACTTCCCCCTGGTTTACGCCAAATACCTGACCTTCGGACCTTCCGCCGCGAATTGAAAACACATTTATTTATTCGCGCGGGACTGGCTTAAATTTTGTTGGTTTTTAACTTTATATTATGAATTTTAATGGGTTTTTAGAATTTTAAATGTTTTAAAGTCTTAGGCCAATTGTGTAATAAGTTTTTTAATTCTTGTTTTAATTGTATATTGTATTGTTTGTTTTTATTTTGGCTGTACACTGCCCTGAGTCCTTCGGGAGAAGGGCGGTATAGAAATCTAATAAATAATAATAATAATAATAATAATAATAATAATAATAATAATAATAATAATAATAATAATAGGAATAAAAAAAGAATTCACTTTTTATTTTCACATTTGAATAGGATATATCCAAGCTTAGACCTGTATGCCCTGAATTTTCTGGTGCCTCATCTTCTCTGTGGATAAAAACAACCAGTAAGATACGCAAGAGAGTGTTGGAAAAAATGTCCATCTGGGTTTGGTTCCAAGTGGGGAGAAAGACACTGGAAATATGGAGACTGCTTGGAAAGATGATTTAATGGTGGACAGGACCACATGGTTTGAGGTCCTGGGCAATTGAGCACATGGGAGAGAAAGAGATTTACACTCTCTCTTGGGCCCCATCTTGAAGCTTCCTATTCCTATGTAAGAAATGTATCCTGATTGGTTGTCAGACTCCCATGGGACCATGCAGGGGTAACTTTGTAGGTTGTCTTGAGTCCTAGGCGTGGTTGAATCTTGCTGGGTGATGATGTAATAAATTGCTTTGGGCAATTCCTATTATGGCTTTATTTATTTATTTATTTTTATTTATTTGATTTTTATACCACCCTTCTCCCGAAGGACTCAGGGCGGTGTACAGGCAAGATAAAACATACAATGTACAAATTAAAATGCAATTTAAAAAACTTATTTTAAAATCAGCCTGAAAATATTAAAATATGCCATGAACTAAAAACCCCATTTAAAATTAATCAAATTTACAAAATTTAAAATTAAAATTCAATTCAAGCCAGCCCCGCGCGAATAAAAAGGTGTGTCTTCAGTTTGCGACGGAATGTCCGAAGGTCAGGTATTTGGCGTAAGCTCGGGGGAAGCTCGTTCCAGAGTGTGGGAGCCCCCACAGAGAAGGCCCTTCCCCTGGGGGCCGCCAGCCGACATTGTTTGGCGGACGGCACCCTGAGAAGTCCCTCTCTGTGAGAGCGTACGGGTCGGTGGGAGGCATGTGGTAACAGCAGGCGGTCCCGTAAGTACCCAAGCCCTAAGCCATGGAGCACTTTAAAGGTCGTAACCAACACCTTAAAGTGCACTCGAAAGGCCACAGGTAGCCAGTGCAGCCTGCGCAGGAGCGGTGTTACGTGGGAGCTACGCGTAGCTCCCTCTATCACCTGCGCAGCTGCATTCTGGACTAACTGAAGCCTCCGAGTGCACTTCAAGGGGAGCCCCATGTAGAGAGCATTACAATAATCCAAGCGAGAGGTAACGAGCGCATGAGTGACCGTGCACAAGGCATCCTGATCAAGGAAGGGGCGCAACTGCCGAACCAGGCGCACCTGGTGGAAGGCCCTCCTGGAGACGGCCGTCAAATGATCTTCAAGCGACAGCCGATCATCCAGGAGGACACCTAAGTTGCGCACCCTATCCTTAATGGCTTTGTTCTGGTTTGGATCTTGAGTAAGGGCTAATCCTATCATGTCCTGAGGGCCATGTCTTTTGTGCTGTAGATAAGCTGGCCCAGCCTTTGTCTTGTAGATAGGTTGGCACCAAAATATCTGATGTGGGGGTGGGGGCACGCTAGGAGCTGAGGTTTTCCTTTAGGGGAAATATAATATTCTTGCCTTTTTAATATTTCCTAGAATATTTTATTTTCCTAGGAGAGGGGTGGGTGCTAACTTCCTACAAAAGTAATGGAAAGAAAGACCAGCAAAGCACCCTCAAATTTTACTGAGCTATTTCAGGCATAAAGCTTGTGAGATGGTCCTCAACTTCTGCCTCAGGAAATGACTCCAGTGCAACAATCTCTTTTGTCCTCTGGCTGGAAGTCAAGCATACTGCTAATGTGGGAGTGCATCTGAAGGAAGAGATGTTATCGTGAAAAGTAAGAACTATAATTACTAGGTAATTATAGAGTCATCAAGAGAACATGCAAGACTCTCTGTGTTCCCAATAATTGTTTGGCTAAGTGGGCACAAACAGATTGTTATTGAATCTAACCTTCAATAGGACAATTAATTTATTAAAAAGAAACATGTCAGGTACCGGAATCTTCTAACCGAAGATGTATTAGGAAAATATTTTTCTTTAAGAGTTGACTGCATGTTAAATAGCTACATATTAAAGAGCTGCATGTTAAAACTCCCAGAAGCTCTCCAAGATCTAGAATTTACTTTTTCACACACAGAGAATTCAAAACACACAAATGTATTGTATCTTTCTCAGAAAGAAATATAATATTTAAGATTCATCTCCAATAACCCTCCCCCACCCATCATCATCACACACACACACACACACAAATTTGCATTCAGAAGTTATTCAAATGGATTAACAAAGGGGAAAAATGCTAAATCTCAAAGCTTCACAAAGACAAAATCACAGTGGGATTAATGGCAAGGAGAAAAGGGCATGTAGGTTTGTGATTGATAGGTCTAACTTCTAACTAAGGAATAATTTTACCATGCTTTCAATTTCATGCTTTTTAATATAATCTTCTTTGGTGTATAGGTGTTCCCATTTTGTCCTCAAGCAGAATCTTCAAAAATAGAGCTCACTTTTGCATTTCTATAGGCAACATCAACTTTTCTTCTTTTTTTCTTCTCCTTCTCCTCATCCTCCTGCCGTTGCATTTCTCTTAAATTCCATTCTTCCTGAGACAAAATAAAGCTGGTAGCTATGAGATGAATTTGAGATATACCTAAACTAGCCATTTACTATGAGTCAGAGCTTGCCTGGACTTTTCATTGTAAACAAAAACAATACTGAGAAGACTAGAAATGATAACAGTCATGCAGATAATAGTGCCCCATATAATTAGCGGTTACAGTCCAGAGTGGATATTTCATGAAATCTAATAGCAAAATCACTTTTATATCTGTAATAAAATTGCAAAGGGCCAGTGATGAATGAATAAATAGCACAAGCACTAACAACATTTGGATATGGTATCTCTAATTTATAGAAAATCTCACAATTTGAATCATGACTCCAGAGTTGACTAGAGTACAATTCTCTTTTAGGCATAGAAAATAGGGGACAGAAAAATATTATAGAATTTACCTTTCCTCCCCCAAAAAACTGAATTATTACTATGACAGACAAGCCTTTGGTACCGTCATACTCTAAAACCCAAATTGAGAATTCTATTCTACTAGGCTGCATGATTTATGAATCTTGGGAAAATTCTTGTTTTTACATTTTAGCAATTGAATAATTTGTTATGAGACTTTATAAAATATTCCAGGTGGACTGTAAACACTAATTGTATGGGGCATTATTTCAGTGCGCCACAGTACTACCAATAACATCTGCTATTAGAGTTTTAAAAATTCATGCAAATCAAGCCATGCATTTAATGCAACAGAGTTATGCAGAGGAAAATCTCAATATATTAAAAGGTTATTTGTCTAATCAATTTAAGAAGCAAGAGCTATTTAAAATACTTTACAAAGAGAAAAATCACAATGTTTGCTTTAAAATTTCCTATGATAAATGTTCAGTTAATTTAAAAAATCCATACTTATTGCTGCATAATTGAAGAAGCAAATACTAAATTTTAAAGTTATGCAAAGCTTCAGATACACGATTCAACCCTAAGGAGATCCAATCAAATCTCCCCTTTGAATTGTATGTTCAAAACAATTCATGGTACTCAATTTAATTAGTTTCAGAGGCAGGTATAGGAAGAATTAAGTTTACATTATTGAGGAAATGGCCACAGCTGTGTGACTACATCAAGAGAAGGCATTTTTTCCCCCCAAGGTAGATTTCTATTTGGGGCTGTTCTTGAAGAATAGCCAGAAACTGATACAAAGTACAGCACAGATGTGTGTTTTTCATAAAATACATTTTACATCTCTACTGAATGAGCTGCACTGTCAGGTGTAAGTGAGAAAGCAGGAGCTAGAATAGAGTTCAAAAGTACTACAAGTTTATTTCATGTTACCTATACCTGAGAATAGGATCTATTAATCATCAAGGCTAATTGGCACTAGATTAGAGTCAACAGGGATGTGGTGGCTCAGTGGCTAAGATGCTAAGCTTGTTGATTGAAAGGTCGGCAGTTCAGCGGTTCGAATCCCTAGTGCCGCATAACAAAGTGAGCTGCCGTTACTTGTCCCAGCTTCTGCCAACCTAGCAGTTCGAAAGCTGGTAAAAAATGCAAGTAGAAAAATAGGGACCACCTTTGGTGGGAAGGTAACAGCGTTCTGTGTGCCTTTGGCATTTAGTCATGCTGGTCACATGACCATGGAGATATCTTCGGACAGTGCTGGCTCTTCAGATTTGAAACAGAGATGAGCACTGCCCCTAGAGTTGGGAATGACTAGCACATATGTGCAAGGGAACCTTTACCTTTACCTTAAGAGTCAACAGAATTCACAGACAGTTGGACTTATTTATTTATTTTATTTATTTATTTGATTTCTATACCGCCCTTCTCCCAAAGGACTCAGGGCGGTGTACAGGCAAAAGTAAAAAAACAAACAATACAATATGCAATTTAAAATGCAAGTTAAAAAACTTATTATAATCAGCCTAAGAACTTTAAAATATATAAAAAACTAAAACCCCATTTAAAATTAGTAATAAGAAATTTAAAATAGATAAAACTTAAGCCAGCCCTGCGCGAGTGAAAAGATGTGTCTTCAGTTCGCGGCGAAAGGTCCGAAGGTCAGGTATTTGGCGTAAACCCGGGGGAAGCTTGTTCCAGAGTGTGGGAGCCCCCACAGAGAAGGACCTTCCCCTGGGGGCCGCCAGCCGACATTGCTTGGCGGACGGCACCCTGAGAAGTCCCTCTCTGTGAGAGTGTACGGGTCGGTGGGAGGCATGCGGTAACAGCAGGCGGTTCCGTAAGTACCCAGGCCCTAAGCCATGGAGCGCTTTAAAGGTCGTAACCAAAACCTTAAAGTGCACTCGAAAGGCCACGGGTAGCCAGTGCAGCCTGCGCAGGAGCGGTGTTACGTGGGAGCTACGCGTAGCTCCCTCTATCACCTGCGCAGCTGCATTCTGGACTAACTGAAGCCTCTGAGTGCACCTCAAGGGGAGCCCCATGTAGAGAGCATTATAATAATCCAAGCGAGAGGTAACGAGCGCATGAGTGACTGTGCACAAGGCATCCCGATCAAGGAAGGGGCGCAACTGCCCTCCTGGAGACGGCCGTCAAATGATCTTCAAACGACAGCCGTTCATCCAGGAGGACACCTAAGTTGCACACCCTATCCTTTGGGGCCAATAACTCGCCTCCAACAGTCAGCCGTGGCTGCAGCTGACTGAATCGGGATGCCGACATCCACAGCCACTCTGTCTTGGAGGGATTAAGCTTGAGCCTGTTTCTCCCCATCCAGACCTGTACGGCTTCCAAACACCGGGACAGCACTTCGACAACTTCATTGGGGTGGCCCGGGGTGGAAAAGTACAGCTGGGTGTCATCATGACTTAAATATTTTGTGACATACTTACGATGTGTTTGACTCCATCCTTGGGCTCATGCTGGTTATCTCCTGCATGCATTGGTTAGCAGTTTGTTTCTGGGTTCAAATAAAGGAGCTGATGTTGACCTTTAAACCCCTGCATGGTATGGAACCAGGGACCCGATTTCATCTGAATGCCCACTAGATCCAACAGAAAGGTCTTCTGTCATCTAGAAAGCTACATGTGGCAAACTCTAGGGAGACTCTTCTCTGATGTATTTTCAAAGACACCAGAGCCAGGCCTCATAAGAAGCCATTTTCTTAAAAACTGTGCCAAAAGATTGTTGATTTTTAAAAAAAAAAATACATATATGGTTAGTCATTGTTATGATAATTATCATGTTTTATTGCACCATTAGCAGATCTTTAGCCTAGATTTGCCTTTTTTATCCATCTATCAACTCCTTCCCAAGGACCTCGGATATTCAGATGTTCTTGTTTGATGATATTAAAGGTATTGTAATGTATTTGAATTTTAGGAGGGAAATTTGGGCGGGAAAATGCACGTTGCTGATTGGCTGATGCCTCAGCCAAATTACTATTTAAAGAGGGGGTTTTGCCTGTTGGTTTTTGTTGGGATCACAATAAACTAAAGAGCTGTTGTCACTTGTATTGTCTCCTGCCTCTTCATTGCCCGAACTTAACAGGTATCATCACAGGATATAAGCTGTTCCAAGGAAATCTGCCTTCTGCAATTGACAAAAAGTGATTTTGTCAATGCCAATAGCATTCAAGAAGGTGCTCCAGTCATTTTGGGATTGAACTCAAAGTATCTATTATTATTGCTACTTTATTTGTTTTCCCTCACCACTGTCATTCATCTTCTATTTGCAGGCCTTGGTATTTTGTCATTATTATTATTCCGTTTATTATTCAACAGCATTTTAACTCATGAGTGAATTTCATAACCCTTATACTGTGGAGTTTCTGAAACTGCACTACATACATCTCATTACCTTTTTTTATTTTTTATTTTAGAATTTTGCAATGTTAAATATAATAAAAACTTGAAGCTGTTGAAGCTATGTCAGCAAAACTGATAAGAGCAAATAGAATTCCCTGAACAGAAAATGTAGGTGATGTATTGCCTATTAAAAAAAACAACCAAAACTATATCTTTGCCACATGGGGATATAATCTGTTTACCATATTATGATGATCTTGTGAACAAAAATAGAGATAATATAACTTTTGTGAATGTCCTAGATATATATGATGTTTTCTATAGGATTATTGACAAGAAATATTCTGAAAACTGTGCTGATCTTACTGTCCTATTTGCAAACAAATGATGTTCAGAAATTGCATGTGCACAATTAAATCACCTGGGTATGAACCACTCAAAGATTTTTAGATTACACAATTGATTAGAAAAGTTCTGTCTTTTCTATTATGGGAATCACTACTAATTATTTTAGAGAAAACAGAAAATTTGCAGATATACCAAAATCACATCTGTTACTACACAACGGCTCTGCAAAACCTTGAATCATTTTGAAGATTAAAGATGTATTTTGTCCCATTCCTCATTTTGTTCTTTAATTGCATGGATCCCAATTGTAACAGTTTCCCAACTTGAGCTGATCGTTAACAAAAGACATATTCATCTTTGCAACGGAATGTCACTACATTGTAGGGGAAATTAAGAGCACTATGACATACGTTCTTTGTTAATGTATGTTATAAATCATTACACTGAAAGTAGAAGAGAAGTAAGAGTGAAGATTGAATATATCAGAAAAGATTCACTTATTTTCTCTTCTTTCCTATTTTATGTCAGTTTTGCCACATGTGCACATTAGTTTGTAATTTTTATGAATCACATCTCAAAAAATGTATGACTTAGAAGCTTTCTAGTTTCCAAATTGTATTATGGGAAGTCATATTTGGTTTTTTTTTAATTGAAAAAGTTTTACAAAGATTTACCCCACCTTCCTCCTCCCCCCTCCCCCCTCTCCAGCCTCCCCTCTTCCCCCCTCCCTACCTCTCCCAAACCCCTCCCCGGACTTCCTGGAACAAAATACAGGGTATTAAATCTAACAATCATAAGCTAAAATATGCTAACTATCTGTAAGCTCCCATCCTCCCCTAGAACCTTAACCCTCCTTTTACAAAGAAAAAACATAAACTTAATTCTTGTGAACTGTTCATTCAAAAGCTATTTGGTATTTCTTAGTCTGGCATCTATTTTGAATATAGTCAATCCATCTTCTCCATTCCAATATGTATCTTTCTTGTGAGCAGTCTTTCAGGAATACTGAGATTTTCGCCATCTCTGCTAAGTTTGCAACTTTTAATATCCATTCTTCAATTGTAGGCAAATGTTCCTTCTTTCAGTATTGCATAACCAATAATCTGGCTGCTGATATTAAATTTAAAATCAATTTAGTCATGGGAAGTCATATTTGTTGAAGGACAAGGCTGTATGTGAACTGTTAAAATGAAGGATGAGGTATCAATTTAGACACTGTGTGCCAATTTTGCAAAGAAATTAAATTCAATATATTAAATTGTATGAAATATCTAATTAGTGTATTTCAAGAACATTTGAGAAACTGACGTCACTGTACTCAGAATAATTTTATAGTTTACATATCACTGAGAATGTTTTGAATGATATTGCAAAATTACTGCTTCAAGGATTTTTTTTCTAAAAGTATAGCATTCCATATTTGCTTCATTTTAAGTTATAATTTAGGTACTAGGTTGAGTGGAAGGGGGTGATGTGCTGGGGTGGGCTTCAAAAAATTTAGCAAGGGGTTCTCTGCCCGGTTGCTGGGTGGGCGTGACCATGGTGGGCATGGCCTGCATCATGGTGAGGGAGGCACTTTTGCCTCCCTATCCCTATCCCTATCCCTATCCCTATCCCTATCCCTATCCCTATCCCTATCCCTATCCCTATCCCTATCCCTATCCCTAACCCTAACCCTAACCCTAACCCTAACCCTTGAGCCTCCTGGAGAGCAAAAACGGCCCCTCCAGGCTCCAGAGATCCACAGGAGCCTTCCTGAATTTCTAGTAGGCCATTTCTCACCCTCCCTGAGCCTCCATGCACACCCTGAACTTACCTGCATCCAAAATGGACCGTGTGGGGACTCCTGGGGGGGGGCGGGGGGGGGCAGCCAGGAGTGGGATTTGGGGGTTCTCCGAACTGCACAGAATCTTAGCTCTCCCAAATCCCTGTGAACCCCCAGCAACCCACCCCTGGAGACGTGGCAAGGGAACATACACCTCATTAAAAAGGAATCTTTTATGTCTCTGGAGTGTTGTATTGGCAAACCTGTACTGAATCTGTAGAAAATAGGTTCAGGATTTTTAAAATGAGGTTGACTTCAGTCTGGAGAGATAATGTAGAGCAGGGGTGTCAAACTCACATCATCATGCTGTTGTCACATGACGTATTGGAACTTTGTCCCCCTTTGCTAAGGGGATGCATCCGGCCCACGGGCTGTGAGTTTGACAACCCTGATGTAGAGCATCCTTCTGTTCCTTGGAGAGGCCTCAGTTTTGACATTTTATACAGTACACAATTATTTTGACTGAAACCCCTTATGGTGTAGCAGTTAAAGCATCAGTCTAGAAAATGGGAGAGTTCCAGGCCCACTTTAAACATAAAGCAAGCTTGGCGATCTTGGGCCAGTATATCAGCTCAAGAAGGAGACAATGACCAATCATTTCTGAATGACTGCAACTTTACAAGAAAAGTGTAGGGACTTGTCCAGGCAGTCTCTGAGAGATTATGGAAGTAAAAAAAAGTGACTGATCCAGAATTTAGCCTTGCATTATAATCAATAAGATATTTTAAACACACACACACACACACACACCTTGGAGCTGTATCATTCTGTTCTTTTGTAGGTTACAAAATCAGTCACCTATTAGCAGGCCATGAAACAGAATCCTGCATTATCATATTATATCAAGGTTGTCTGTAATTTCAGAGAGCCTGTGATATAAGAGAACTACAGAATGAGCTATACTGCAGAGAACTACAAAGACAGCCTAATTTCCCTCATTTGTACGGTTTCCATCGTTCGACTTGATCGCTGTTCTTTAGTGAGCTTTATTTTTTTAATTACTGTATTAATATGTGCATTAGGGGTTGTTATGTAGTTGAAATAATTCTGTGCAAATTGGAAGGTCTGAGTTAGAAGATTTCTCTCTCAATATTCCCAGAAACAATTTGATTTAAGATACCTTTATAAGCTTTGTACAAATTACTTCAAGTCAACAAAATGCAAAGAAAGACCCTTCGCGATAGAGGAGAATATTTCTAAATCACGGTTGTACTGTGGGATCCTTGCTGCTTTCTGGTTGTTTTCTTGCAGACATTTCATTACCAAACTAGTTAGCATTATCAGTGCTGCACCAATGGTGTTACCCAGTTTAGGTAACATCAGGTAAAATTAGTTTAGGTAATAAAATGTCTGCAAGAAAAATCTTCAAGAAAACAACAAAGATCAGAGAGTACCAAGGAGCCCTCAATATTGACCCTAATAGACAAGAGGGGTTCTAAAACAATTAGATTTTATTTTCAAAAGAAAATACCATATTTTTCAGACTATAAGACCCACTGGAATATAAGATGCACCAAGATTTCGAAGAGGAAAACAAGAAAACAAGTTTTTGCCCTCCGTATGCCCGGTTTTTGCCCTCCCTGGCCCCCAGGACCACTCTACAGGCCTCCCAAACCCTCTGGGCATCACATTTTTGTGAAAAATGGGCCTGTTTTTGGCAAAAATGGGACCCACAGAGTGGGGTTTTGGGAGGCCAAAATGATTGTATTCGGTGTATAAGACACACCAACATTTCCCCCCTCTTTTTTGGGGGGGAGTGCATGTTATACTCTGAAAAGTATGGTAAGTATTTAGTGTTTTAGAAAATGGGGACATTATGATAAAAGTGAACTTCTGTTTGGTAATTCACTTTAAATATTAGATTAGAATTATTTTTTTCTATATTTAAGAAACTTGAAATAAATAGCTTTTATTATTCCTTATCTATGTTTAAGCCTACAAAATCTAAATGTACATTACATGACAGCAAAGATATTTTTTAATATATTTAGGCCTTCTTCTAGTGATAAGATAGATTTTTTAAAAACTACATATAATATTCTTAATGTTTTAGCTGTGGTTATACAAGTCAAAGTGGTAGATTGTTTAAATATGAATAGACATCAACCTCTGTTTGATTTGCACTGAAATTCATGTGCAAGGTGTTATATTCTATAAATGTTTAATCTATAAATAAATATTTAGTTAATTTAGGAAAAAAAATGAATTAAAATATTTCTCTGCCTCCCTACTTACTTATTTAAAGGCATTTCAAGATAGGAAACAATTAGTTTTGCCTTATTTAATAAAACATTATAGTGAAATATAAGATAATTAAGATTTTTTTGAGTTCTTATGTGAAATATAACAATAACAACTTAAGTATGGAGTTTAATAAAGAAAAATGAAGCCAATATCATAAATGAAAAATCTACTTACGGGATTCACATTTTTAAAAAAATGGTTGTTTCTGATTCATCTAATAGAAAGCAGAGTAATTTCCAACTCACATAACAACAGATAGAATCCATCTATATTACAGGAGAAAAACCAAGTTGTGCAAATTAATGTACGGCAAATAACCATCTGCAGATACATTAATGCAAATTATATGCAGAAGCCACAGATCATTGCTTAACTGGCCAGTAAATTGTGGTTATCTAATGTGATGTATGTAAATATAGTTCACTTCTTTTGAGAAGTCCATGAATATTTCACACAATAAACTTCTAAGCAATATTTGCATAAGAAGGAAGAATAACATATGTTCCTTTTCAGTGATAGATAGAATAGAATAGATTTTTTTATTGGCCAAGTGTGATTGGACACGCAAGGAATTTATCTTGGTGCATATGCTCTCAGCGTACATAAAAGAAAAGATACATTGATCAAGAATCATAAGGTGCAACACTAAATGATAGTCATAGGATACAAATAAGCAATCAAGAAACAGTATCAATATAAATTGTAAGGATACAAACAACAAAGTTACAGTCATACAGTCATAAGTGGAAGGAGATGGGTGGTGGGAACGATGAGAAGATTAATAGTGCAGATTTAGTAAATAGTTTGACAGTATTGAGGGAATTATTTGTTTAGCAGAATGATGGCGTTCTGGCAAAAACTGTTCTTGTGTCTAGTTGTTCTGGTATGCAGTGCTCTATAGCGTTGTTTTGAGGAAAGGAGTTGAAACAGTTTATGTCCAGGATGCGAGGGGTCTGTAAGTATTTTCACAGCCCTCTTTTTGACTCGTGCAGTATACAGGTCCTCAATGGAAGGCAGGTTGGTAGACTCAATAATTCCACTGTAGAACTGTATCAGCAGCTCCTTGGGCAATTTGAGCTTTCTGAATTGGTGCAGAAAGAACATTCTTTGTTGTGATTTTTTGTTGACATTTTTGATGTTAGCTGTCCATTTTAGATCTTGCAATATGGTAGAACCTAGAAATTTGAAGGTCTCTACTGTTGATACTGTGTTGTCTAGTATTGTGAGAGGTGGAAGTATGGAAGGGTTTCTCCTAAAGTCTACCACCATTTCTACTGTTTTGAGTGTGTTCAGTTGCAGATTGTTCTGGTCACACCACGAGGCTAGTTGTTCAGCCTCCCATTTGTTTGTGGATTCATCATTGTCTCGAATGAGACCAAACACTGTTGTGTCATCTGCAAACTTCAGTAGTTTAACAGATGGAACATTAGAGATGCAGTCATTGGTATACAGAAAGAAGAGAAGTGGGGAGAGCACACAGTGTTGGGGGGAGGGGGGGCTGTGCTAATTGTACAGGTATCTGATGTAACTCTGCTTAGCTTCACCTGCTACTTCCTGTTTGTTAGGAAGCTTATGATCCACTTATAAGTGTGTTCAGGTACCTTCTAGCTGGTTTAGCTTAGTTAGAAGTGTCTGGAATCATGGTAATGAATGATGAACTAAATTCTACAAAGAGGACCCTTGCATAGGTCTTTGGAGATTCAAGATGTTGTAGGATGTAGTGGCGTGCATAAGAGCACAAGCGTGTCTACCGTTCTGTCCTATTGTTTCCTTTTGTTATATCCAATTAATATAGTCATTACATACTCATATATATACTTATATATTGTATAGTTATTTCATGCTTAAGCTTATATATACTGTGTGACAAAATAAATAAATAAATAAATAAATAAATAAATAAATAAATAAATAAATAAATAAATAAATAAATAAATAAATGTAGTGCAGAACCATATTAACAGCATCCTCTGTTGATCTATTTGCTCGGTATACAAATTGCAAGGGGTCTAATAGCGGATCTGTGATGGTTTTCAAGTAGGAAAGCACTAGCCTTTCAAAGGTTTTCATGACTACAGATGTTAGAGCAACTGGTCTGTAGTCATTCAGTTCCTTGATGGTGGGCTTCTTCGGCAATGGGATGATAGTAGAGCATTTGAAGAAAGAAGGAACATAGCAGATCTCTAGTGATTTATTGAAGATACGGGTAAAGATGGGGGCCAATTGGTTAGCACAGACTTTTAAGCAAGAGGGAGTTATCTTGGCTGGGCCTGGAGCTTTTCCTGGCTTTTGACTGTGAAATAGGTCTTCCAACTGTTCCTTTTCTGTGATCACTAGGGTTTGTGAGCCCAGTGGGATGGGTTCAGTTGTAGGAGGCTTGGCTGTTGTTGGTATGTCTGAGATGGGGGTTGTGGAGACAGGTGACTGTAGTTTCCTTTCAAACCTGCAATCAAACACGTTTAGGTCATCTGCCAGTTGTTGATTTCCTTCAGCCTGGGAAGGAGGTTTGCCATAGCCGGTGATATTTTTAAGAGTTTTCCACATGTTTACTGGCTCATTTGTTGAGAACTGATTCTTTAGCTTTTCAGAGTAGCCTCTTTTTGCTGCTCTGATCTCCCTTGTTAATACATTTCTGGCATGATTGTACAGCATTTTATCACCTTTTCTGTAGGCTTCCTCTTTGGAATGACATAGCTGCTTAAATTTAGCTATGAACCAAGGTTTGTTGTTTCTGTATATTCGCAAGTTCCTGATGGGTACACATAGGTCTTCACAGAAGCTGACATATGATGTTACAGTATCTGTGAGTTCATCCAGGTCTGCAGATAATGTGACTTTAGAGTTCATTGGAACCTTTTATACATACATACATACATACATACATACATACATACATACATACATACATATCTCCATAATAGGAATATGGAAAACTCTTTAAAATTGCAGTCATGCCAATGTTTTCTTTCCATCCTGAAATTCTGCCAGTTGTTTTATTGAGTTCTTCCATTATTAAAATCCAAAAGAACATTATGGAGACTACCTATCTCAATTTTTACCAGATTTTTCAGCACTCCCTTAACAACTGAAAATTCCTCAAATATCCTACTTAGAATTCAGACTATTCAAAGAATTTGAAAGATTGTTTTGCAATATTTGACAGCATATCCTACTTAGAGTTAGGATTGTTCAATAAAAAAATAATTTGTTTATCATGAGCAAAGCAATGTTTATCAAAACCTTCTCTATGGCTGCTTCAAAAAAGTTCCTACAGCTCTCTACCCATGTATGGGTACGCATAGACAACATTTCTGCTGGGATAAAACAAAGTGGCTGCGTGTGAACTCACAGAAGCAAACAGCTGAGACTGCATTGAAAGCAAGCACATGAATCTTCCAGATTGATGTTGCTGTGGAAACATCATTTTGAATGTCTTGCATAGCTGTAGTATTAATATTGGAGAAAAAAGATATTTGAAAAGTTGTGATGGAAGGATGACCTAATATTTATAATTAATGTAATACTTTATCCTTCGCATAATAACATATCTCAAAGACATTTACCCCCCCAAAAAATAATACAATGAAATAGAGAAGTAAGGTAAAGTCAAATCTATTCATAAAAAGGATGGGGAAGAACGATGAATTCCTGTAACATGCATGCAAAGCATGCCTGAAGGATAAGGTAGATTTTCAGCAGACATTTAAAAGATACAATAATAATCAATTCAGAAAATTTAGGACAATTAGCCTCTCCTGAGAAGACCTTTGGGAGTAACAGCAAGATATAACTCTGACGGTTTTCTCACATATAGCAGGACCTTCACTGACCAACTACATTTGTAAAAGCAAAAATAAATGTCTAAGGAGTTTCTCAATCATCAGGTCCTGGTTGACCAAAAGGTGCTTCCTTTAGAACTGAAGAATCTTCTTGGATGAGAAATGAAACGTTTTCAAAGAAAAAAGGTTGAGACTCTAGAAAGGGTGCAGAGAAGAGCAACAAAGATTAGGGGACTGGAGGCTAAAACATATAAAGAATGGTTGCTGGAACTGAGTATGTCTAGTCTTATGAAAAGAAGGACTAGGGGTCACATGATAGCAGTGTTCCAATATCTCAGGGGCTGCCACAAAGAAGAGGGAGTCAAACTATTCTCCAAAGCACCTGAGAGCAGGACAAGAAGCAATGGGTGGAAACTAATCAAGGAGAGAAGCAACTTAGAACTAAAGAGAAATTTCCTGACAGAACAATTAATCGGTGCCTCCAGAAGTTGTGAATGCTCCAACACTTGAAGTTTTAAAGAAGAGATTGGATAATCATTTGTCTGAAGTGGTGTAGGGTATACTGCCTAAGCAATATACTTGGACTAAAAGACCTCCAAGGTACCTTCCAATGCTGTTATTCTATTCTATTCTATTCTATTCTATTCTATTCTATTCTATTCTATTCTATTCTATTCTATTCCATTCCATTCCATTCCATTCCATTCCATTCCATTCCATTCCACTCCACTCCACTCCACTCTATTCTAAAAAAATAGAGGTGGAAGAAGAGGCTAGAGCTCAAGGTCATGAGGGCGGTTTCATCTGCAAGGTAAGTGGGAGGGGCAGGTATGGCAGACGTGGGGGGCCATATCAGGTTTGGGGAGTGCGCACTCGCTATTTACGAGCGATTGCGCACTCCGGTCTGCCGGCAGTTTCCCGTTTCCCGAGTGGCTTAAATCCCCAGAGGCTGGACCTTCGTCTGAAGTTATGCAATGCCAGGTCCATTGTAAATAAAGCCCCCCTCATCTCTGATCTTATACAGGAGGGGGGCGCGGACCTAATAGGCATTTCGGAGACCTGGTTGGGCACGGAAGGCGGGGTTCCCCTGGTAGAGATGTGCCCACCGGGTTTCCATGCATTCCATCAGGCAAGAGCCCAGGGTAGGGGTGGTGGGGTGGCGGTTATTATCAACGAGAGTCTAGAGCCGAGGGAGATCACTGTGCCACAGCTAGCCAGATGTGAGTCCCTCCTTGTGAAATAGGGCCTGGGGATGCAGGTGGGTTTACTGATCACATACCTGGCTCCTTGCTGCGTGACAGAAACCCTGCCCGAGCTACTGGATGTGATTGCCAGGATGGCGGTGGAGACCCACAGGCTTATGGTCATGGAGGATTTCAATCTGCTGTCAGCGGGGGTGGTATCCATGTCAGCTCGGGAGTTCATGGCTTCCATGACAGCCTTGGACCTGACCCAGTTAGTGAACGGTTCCACTCACATCGGGGGAAACACTCTGGACCTGATTTTTGTCTCTGGATAGTGGTTGAATGATATGGAGTTAGGGGAGTTAGTTACCAGACTCCTGTCATGGTCAGATCTTTCGCTTCTTCAGCTGGACTGTCGAACTGCCGACCCCTGCCACAGGGAGACAGAACCGACTCGTTGGTTCCATCCCAGGCGCCTGATGGACCCTGAGAGGTTCCAAATGGAGCTTGGGCCATTCCCTGAGGATTTAGCCCACAGCTCGGCTGGAGCTCTAGTCGCCGCCTGGGATTGGGTGGCGGCTGGTGCTCTAGATCGTGTTGTGCCTTTGCGGCCTCTGACCCGGTGCTGATTTCGATTAGCCCCTTGGTATTCTGAGGGGCTGAGGGAGATGAAGCACCGGAGAAGACGCCTAGAGAGTATCTGGAAGGCCAGCTGCTCCGAATCTGACCGGACACTAGTTGGGTCTCAAATTCGGACCTATCTAGTGGTGATGAGGGTGGCAAAACAGGAATATTTTTCCACTCTCATTGCATCAGCAGATAGCCGCCCAGCTGCCCTGTTTAGGGTAACCCGCTCGCTCCTTCACCAGGGAGCGGTGGAGGATCCCTTACAGGATCGTGCTGAGGAGTTTGGACAATATCTGTTTGATAAAGTGGCTCAGATTCGGGAAGGGTTGGACACAGATTGGGTAGATCTGGGCGAGGTGGGAGAGGCAGGTCTTGGGGTTACTATCTGGGATGAGTTTGATTCTGTGACTCCTGAGGACATGGACAGGATACTGGGGGGACTGAATGCGACCACATGTTTACTGGACCCGTGTCCCTCCTGGCTGGTACTGGCCACCCGGGAGGTGACACGAGGCTGGCTTCAGGGAATTGTGAACGCTTCTTTGATGGAGGGTGTCTTCCCTACCGCCTTGAAAGAGGCGGTGGTGCAGTCCCTCCTCAAGAAGCCTTCCTTGGATCCAGCTATTTTAGCAAATTACCGTCCTGTCTCCAACCTTCATTTTGTGGCGAAGGTTGTTGAGAGTGTGGTTGCACGACAGTTACCCCAGTACCTGGATAAAACTGTCTATCTAGATCCGTTCCAGTCCAGTTTCCGGCCTGGTTACAGCATGGAAACAGCCTTGGTCGCGTTGGTTGATGATCTCTGGAGGGCTCGGGACAGAGGTTGCTCCTCTGTCCTGGTCCTATTAGATCTCTCAGTGGCTTTCAATACCATCGACCATGGTATTCTGCTGCGCCGGCTCGGGGGACTTGGAGTGGGGGGCACCGTTCATCGGTGGTTCTCCTCCTATCTCTCCGACCGGTTGCAGACGGTGTTGACAGGAGGGCAGAGATCAGCCCCGAGGCGCCTCTTATGTGGGGTGCCGCAAGGGTTGGTTCTCTCACCTCTTCTGTTCAACATCTATATGAAGCCACTGGGTGAGATCATCCGTGGTTTTGGAGTGAGTTGTCATCTATACGCTGACGATACTCAGCTGTATATTTCCACCCCTAACCACCCCAACGAGGCTGTTGAAGTGATGTCCCAGTGCCTGGAGGCCGTAAGGGTCTGGATGGGGAGAAACAGACTCAGACTCAATCCCACCAAGACTGAGTGGCTGTGGATGTTGGCGGCCCGCCGCTGCTGATGAAAAACAATTCCATCGCTGAGCGTTGGGGGAGAGTCGTTGGCCCCCACGGAAAGGCTCACAATCTGGGTGTCCTCCTGGATGTATGGCTGTCTTTAGAAGAGCATATGACGGCCGTTGTCAGGGGAGCTTTTTATCAGGTTCGCCTGATACGCCAGTTGCGCCCCTTTCTGGACCGGGCTTACTTATAAACAGTCACTCATGCCCTTGTCACATCCCACCTGGACTACTGCAACGCTCTCTACATGGGGCTCCCCTTGAAGGGTACCCGGAGGCTTCAACTGGTCCAGAATGCGGCTGCGCGGGTGATAGAGGGAGCACCTCATGGCTCCCGTGTTACACGTCTCCTGCGCAGTCTGCACTGGCTCTCAGTGGTCTTCCGGGTCCAATTCAAGGTACTTGTTATCACCTTTAAAGTGCTCCATGGCTTAGGACCGGGGTACTACTGCCACCGGTAGCCTCACATCGACCAGTGCGCTCTCACAGAGAGGGCCTCCTCCGGATACCGTCAGCCAAACAATGTCGGCTGGCGACCTCCAGGGGGAGGGCCTTCTCTGTGGGGGATCCCGCCCTCTGGAACGAGCTGCCTCTGGGGCTTCGTCAACTCCCCGACCTCCGGACCTTCCGCCGCGAGCTGAAGACGTTGTTGTTTCGAAGTGCAGGACTAGCTTGAACATAGTTTTAAATGGGGTTTTAATTGTATTTAAAAAATTTTAGGCCATTCATTGAATTAGTTTTTTATATTGTTTTTTAATTTGTATTATATGTATTTTGTTTTTATTGGCTGTGAACCACCCTGAGTTCTTCAGGAGAAGGGCGGTATACAAATATAATAAATAAATAAATAAATCCTATCCTATCCTATCCTATCTCCCTTTATTGCTATAGTTATGGAAAAAAGACAAGGAAGAAACCATCCCAAAGTTACTTACAGGATTAGTAAATATCAAAAACATATTGGGACCATTACATAATTTCCTTGTATATAAAAAAGCAAGGACAGTGATATTTAAGCAGGCACTGTAAGTATCCTTTGCATACCCTTTGAGAACCGTTGCACATTAACATCTCAAATAACGGCTTCAAATGCTTGAATTAATGCATCTCCAGCTAACTTTGAAATGTTATCTTACGTAAATCCATTACCAAGTGCAATTGTTGATACATATCCAAATGCTTCTACATTAAAATGTCAAGCTCTAAGTGGGGAGTTGCTACTGAGAAAACCCATCCAAGTCTCCTTTGGAGTTTTATCACTGTTGCAAACACACACACAGAGAAAAATTCTCATTACTTTAAGACCACTCATCCTCCTGGAGTTTAACACAGAACAAGTGATTAAAGCAGCAACCAAATGAGTCCACATCAAAAGAGAGGTGGCTCTGAGTGGGACGTAATTGCTGAGCAGAAACAATACAACAACAATTAGCAAGAGTGGGGGGCTAATGAGTAGCAAGTTATCAAAAGTTAAAGTATTAAAAAGAATGCTGTGATACCAGAAGTTTTATTTATTTATTTATTTTGTCACAACGTTATATATAAACACATATAATGAAAGAAAAACAATAGGACAGGAATGGTAGGCACTTTTGTGCACTTATGCATGCCCCTTATGGTCCTCTTAGGAATGGGGTGAGGTCAATGGTAGACAGTTTTTGGTTAAACATTTTGGGAGTTTGAGAAGAGACCACAGAGTCAGGTAGTGTGTTCCAAGCATTAACAACTCTGTTACAAAAGGCATATTTTCTGCAATCAAGATTGAAGCGGTTAACATTAAGTTTGAATCTATTGTTTGCTCTTGTATTATTGCGATTGAAGCTGAAGTAGTCTTTAATAGGAAGGACATTGCAATAGATGATTCTGTGTGTTAAACACAGGTCATGTCTGAATCGGCGGAGTTCTAAATTTTCTAATCCCAGGATTTCAAGTCTGGTGGTATAAGGTATTTTGTTGTTTACAGAGGAGTGGAGTTATCCACCTTCTTTTAATATTTATTTTCAGATCATTCTCAGAAATTCACTGCAGCTAGCAAGGCAATAAGGGAGACAGTATAATCTATATATCTCTATATGACAGTTCCTTAGCACGTCCTATATAGAGATATAGAGGATAGATATATTCCTACCATATTTTGCTTTTAAGTACATAGTGTGCATAAACAAATAAGTGAAAAGACATGTTGGTTAAAGGACAAATGCTAAAAATAACACCAGAAAGTCGCAAAAATAGAAGCATTAAAATGCAGGCTGTTTGGTTATATGTCAGACTTTTTTTAAAAAAAAACACCAAGTGAAAACATCTGCAATAATCCGCATAGTAATAAAATGGATGGTCTTTGTTTTACAGACTCCTTATTTATTCATTCAATGGTTTCCACCCCCGTCTTATTATCTCAGTGAGAGTTACGTATTTATAGAGTTGATTTGATGTGGTGGTTAAGCTGCTGGAATGGCACTGGGTTTTCTACGGCTGCAGCCATAGAAGCTGAACAAGTGACTCCGTACCCATTTCTTATCTCAGATGACAGCATTACTCAATGCAACAGAGGGAGTGGCATGTGAACTGCTTTGAACTCCTGAAGGGAAGATGCTACATGAATCTAATGAATAAAGTAAATCCTAATTAATTGATCATTTTGTGGGCAGAGTGTCTGCTAAATCCAAAGGGCTGTTAAATCCAAATGTTGTAATTTGCATAATTTGATTCTATAGCTGATTTTTTTTGCGTCATTTTGATCTCTTTTGCAAGTAGTGTAACTTGACATAAAGTGCCCCGGACTGTTTCAGAAACAATGGACTTTGTCCAAATGTTTTGGGCAAAGTTCAAAGGAAAAGATTTTTCCATAACTGAGAGCTTGAGAATTGAGGTTTTACTTTGGGTGTATTTCTGGGCAAGTCTGTATGCATATACACACCTACATCCATTTTTCCGAGGCACATAATTCACAAAAATGAATCTGAGTTATAATTCAGGAGCAGCAAGAAATTAAGGTACTTCAGCAAGAATATGAAGTGGGCAGTGTTAAAAGAATATTTTTGGTGGAAATTCAAAGTTGCTTTTTTCTCCAAAGGGCATCTGGACTGTTTTTCTTTGAGGAGAAGGAAGAAGAAAACATTTCACTTCTCATCCAAGAAGCTTCATCAGTTCTGATGATGGTGGGGGGGATGGAAGGATAGGTACTGAAAGTTAAGACTCAGTGGTGGGCAGAAGGAAGAATAGGTTCTGATAAGATGGTGGGTGGATGGAAGAATTGTATTTCCATGCCCCTCACCCAGGAGTGAAATCCAGCATGTTCTGACAGGTTCTGGAGAACCGGTAGCAGAAATTTTGAGTAGTTTGGAGAACCAGTAGCAGAAATTTTGAGTAGTTCAGAGAACAAGCAAATACCACCTCTGGCTGGCCCCAAAGTGGGGTGGGAATGGGGATTTTGCAATATCCTTCCCCCAGGAGTGGGGAGGGAATGGAGATTTTGCAGTATCCTTCCCCTGCCACCCCCCCCCCCAAGCCACACCATGCCCACCAAGCCACATCCACAGAACCGGTAGTAAAAAAATTTGAATTTTACCACGGCTCTCACCCAAGGGTGAAATGATAAAAACTATCAGTTTGGATGAACCGGTCAAACCATTAGCTACCAGTTCAGTCAAACCCGAAACCGATATTTCTGACAATCAGCTGTGCCGTGCAGTTTAGCTTCGTTAGAAAGCTGTTCCCCCCCCCCCACTCATTGTTCTACTTATCTAGTGAATTATTCTTTTTCTACACGAAGCACACGTTTGGCGTGCACCGTGCATGCGCAGGCAGCAAACCGGTGGTGATCCAAGGAGGATTTCACTACTGCCTTCACCATCCTATCAGAACCTATCCTTCCATCCTCCTACCTCCCAGTCTCAACTGGCAGTACTTATACTTCCCTCCAGTGGTGGGATTCAAGTAATTTAACAACCGGTTCTCTGCCCTAATGATTTCTTCCAACAACCAGTTTACCAAACTGCCCAGACAGTTAACAACTGGTTCTCCCGAAGTGGTGCGAACTGGCTGAATCCCACCACTGCTTCCATCTCCCCACCATCAGAACTGATGAAGCTTCTTGAATGAGAAGCGAAATGTTTTCTTCTTCTTCCTCAAAGAAAAAAACAGTCCAGTTGCCTTTTGAAGAAAAAAAAAACACCTTTGAGACAACCTGGATGACTGAGAACCTCCCCTGACGTTTTTGTGGAAAATGTGGTTTGTTTCTTTCTTTCAAAAGTATTCTAACCCTACAGCATATTTGAAATAATTAATGTGCTAGGATTATTCCAAAGAAGAATTCAAAAAATATGACAAAAAATATGACTTGGTTTCAGAGTGTCATTACAGCAAACAGTATAAGCCTTAAAATGTGCATCTGTAATCTTTTTTTTCTAGTTGCCATTATGGTCACAATCTCTGATGCAATAAATAATAAATATAGCATTAATAATAGAGGTAACTAGGTTAATTCATCCTCAAGTCATAGGTGTTTTTCTCCTCTCCTTCCTGTATTCATTCTCTGGATGATGGGAAAATTTAAACACTGTCCTTAGACTATTCTAAGCTATTATTAATACAACGCTGATTAGTACAGACAATGAGAGAAAAATCAGGTATTACAGTTATTCTTCAGCACTGCAATAGACTATCTGGAGTCAGTTTCTAAGCCTTTAAAATAATTTCTCTTTCTCCCTCCCTCCCCCACCTCTCCTTTAGAGAAGCTAACTTGACCATGATTCCACAATATACGGGGTGACATCAGAAGGAATGAATGTATTCAAAGTATAATGCAGTTAAGAATTAATTGGCTACAGGGGTCAAAAGGCCATCCTTTTCAAAAAGGAAAAAAGATCACTGAGTCAAATGAACAATGCCTCTTCACACCTTCCCAGAAAAAAAGTCAAGAGGCAAGGCTTCAATTAAATAGGACCAGATGAAGACAGGAGACAGGACTACTTGGGTTAAATGCCCAGACCTGAAATGAATATAGATTTACAGTTTATTAGTGTGGTCTTTTGACCTTCATATGAGAGTTAATACCGTAACTCTTCTTCTGAGCCACAAGTACACCCACTGCCTCTCTGGCAGCTTCCCTTAACCTGTAATTCTGTAAGAATAATTCCAGAGTCACCATATTGGTGAAATGAGCATCATATAAATTTAAAAAATAAAATAAAATAATAAATACAATACAATACAATCAGAGGTGGCTTTCACATAATATTACCACCAGTTCACTGTGCACAGAAAATGTGAGCATGCGCGCTTTAATGCATGCATGCACCCTTCTGCACCTATGCTTTGTTCCCGTGTGTGGCTTGCATACACGGGAAACATAGTTAAATAGATGGCATAGCGTCAGACTGGTTCAGACGAACCGGTCCGAACTGGCTGAATACCACCACTGAATACAATGCCATGCCATGCAATGCAATGCCATGCAATGCCATGCAATGCCATGCCATGCAATGCAATGCAGTGCAATGCAACACAATAAAAATAAAATAAAAAGTAAATTAAAAATAATAAAATAAAATAAAATAATAAATACAACACAATACAGTCAGAGGTAGGTTTCACATAATTTTACAGTCAGAGGTAGGTTTCACCAATTCACCAATTCACCACATCAAAAATGTGAGCATGCGCGCCTTCCGACTAACCCGAACCGGTCCGAACCGGCTGAATACCACCACTGAATACAATACAATACAATACAATACAATACAATACAATACAATACAATACAATACAATACAATACAATACAATAAAAAGTAAAGTAAAGATATAATAAAATAAAATAAATAATGAACTGAGGTTGTATGGATAATCTTATAACAACATTCAAAATTTTCAACTACTCAGAGGTGTCTGCAGGAATGGATGATGTTGCAATACATGCTCCACCCTATTTGTATGCATGCTGTAACATTAAACAAACATGTATGATTGAGCTTGAGTACCATACTTGGGATGGATCTTATAAAGGTTCTGCTTGGATTATTCACTGGTGGAAGCTGACATAAAAATCATGCGCTAACTAACTTCATAAAGTGAGGGACATCATTAGTACAATTGAAGCATGATTTGATCACACTGCTACAACTGCCATCTTCACATTTCTAACTCTCTCTCCCCTCTTTCCCCCCACCTCAGACAGTATTCTTGAGACCATACTCATCCACGGACTGACTTTTTAAATTGAGGGCCATAAGTGGTCTTGGAGCATGTTCTCAACTAGTTTATGTAGAAGACAGTCATTGTAGCCTAATGAACAAACTGTTAGAATGTGCAGACCTTGGGTCACATCTCCATTCAACTTTGAAGCTTGCAAGAAATAGAATTGCTTCCTTCATCTTAAGTAAACGTTGAAATGAAATCGGAAGGACCAGCTGAAACAATAAAACTGCTGGTGTCCTGAATAATGGTTGAGAAGCCAGGTTGAGTTTACATAAGTATGATTGTGCAAACAACATTAACTGCATATTTTCAAAGGAAAAGCGGCATCAAATGGCCCAAGCTAAAACTGGAAATGGATGATATGACTCAGAATAAAGCCATGCTCTGTGGTAATTAAAGCTCATGAGGATGGTAATTATGTTGTTGTTAGTTGCAAAGTCATGTCCGACCCATCGCGACCCCCAGGACAACGTTCCTCCAGACCTTCTTGTCCTCTACCATCCTCTGGAGTCCATTTAAGCTCATGCCTACTGCTTCAGTGACTCCATCTAGCTACCTCATTCTCTGTCATTGTCTTCTTCTTTTGCCCCCAATCTTTCCCAGCATTAGGCTCTTCTCCAGTGAGTCCTTTCTTCTCATTAGGTGGCCAAAGTATTTGAGTTTCATCTTCAGGATCTGGCCTTCTAAAGAGCAGTCAGGGTTGATCTCTAGGACTGACCGATTTGATTGCCTTGGAAACATTGTTTTGGAGGAATTTTATAAATGTCACCATATTAGCAACTTTTTTTTTCTACAGCCACAGCCAGCCTTCTACCACCATTCTGTAATATCTATTTAAAGCAACTGTATAGTAAATTGCACCGGAACCATCCAGGAAAAATTTCCCTAAAGGTTTGAAATTCAACATCATAACTGCAAAAATCTGTGAAAGCATAGCTGTAGAGTTTATCCTTGACTGCCCTCTGCGACACAATCCGTTTACAGAAGAAATTTTGTCATCATCAGTTCATCTTGCTATCCATTCTCATCAGTAGTTCTTTAGAATCTTAGAGGCGTTTATAGTGCAGACAATTGAGATCCTTTAAAAAGTCAATATACTGCATTTGTGTCTTGAAACTGAGATATTAAATGTCTGGGGTGAAAAGAAAAGAGAAAAATATCAGAATCAGCAAACTTTTGCTAAATAAGGCAGAAGTGAATGTAACGTATTAGGGTGAGCAGGACCATATCACACAAATGAATAAAAGTTTTGGCTTCCCCCCCCCCAGTTGTTATTGTTGTTTTTGGTCTCCGGTAATTTTTTCTTTCTTTTCTTTCTTTTTTCTGTTTTGTTTTTCTTAGACCTCTGACTGCTAAGTACAGTAATACTGCTAATACTTGGCCTGTACAGTCAGTACACCATCAAAAGCCACATTTAATCAATCTCCTACACATTTATAGCCCAATGGCCTGGATTTTTAAAAAAATAAAATAAAATAAAATTGTTCATTGCACAGTAGTCTAAACTAAAAATAAAATTGGTTTCCAGCTTTATTCTGCCTTGAGAATTGCATTTATAGATGGTCCCCTGTCTACCAATCTTTTCAAAGTCTATTTTCATTTTGCCTTTCTCTAAATAGTAGCTCTGGGAGAAGAATATATGAGTTACATTGATTACCTTGAAAAATGTTAGCCTGAAAGAATGGCTGACCCAAGACCTAGTAAATCTCATGGCTAAACAGAGATTTGAGCCAAGGTTTCCATATTCTAAGTTCAACAGTCAATTCTCTAGATCGTAATAATTTTTTTCTCTTAAGAGTCTTAACCCAGAGTTACACACAGCCTTTGATCTAATGTTTCAGATCTCTAGCTGACTCCATGAAGAAAAGTAACAGAATTATATTTATAACTGTTGTGAAGAAAATTGGAAACCATTTCTTTGAATCTTTGTTTCCTCTTTTTTCCTACGTTACTTCGCCTTATTTTTCCTTAACTTTATCTTTCTCTTAGATTTCTTATTCTTTTTTCTTCTCTACATTAATTTGTATTAGTTTTTATCTCCTATTTTAACAGTTTCAATAAAAACAAAATCATATTTTAAAAAAGAAAGACTAAAAGAGAGTAAGATAGGGTTGGAAAAGAAAGCTCTGAGACAGGATGGAGATTTTTGTTTTACTATTTATCTATATATTTATTTATTTTTATTTATTAAATTTCTTTGATGCCCAACTCACAGCAATGTGAATTTTATGCCTACTGATTGCATAGTTACATCCAGCTCATTGTGGGATGCAACTGCTTATGAGAATAGATTGTTCTAAAAATTTATATTAATATACACAGGTTTCTATCACACATGGGTATCCAATTTCCCAAAGGGATTTAAGACAACCCCACCAAAGGGGCATAATTAGAATAATGCCATATGGAATTAAAAACTACTATAATGGTATCTCTGACCTATAAAATTAATTTAATCCATGTCATTTATCCATATATATATCAGCTACCTTGAAATGTTTTGAATTTGGCAGTTTGCCATTTTTCTCTGTTATACAGAAATCACTGTCAATCATTTCAATTAAACTCAAATATTCTCCTTCTTCCTTCTGCATATAATGCCAAAATAAGTTTGAAAAAACAAGATGGAGATGGATGTAGAGAAAAGGATATCTACAGTGAGAAGCAAAGGAAAAATAAAAAGAGAATAAAAGGGGGAGAAGAGGAAGAATTGGACAGGGAAGGGTGAGGAGGGGAGATGAGGGAAAAACTAGGCAGAAAAACTTTGTATAGCTATGAAAAAGGTTAAATTCATCAGACAATGAATCCAGCTCTAGCAATGGCCACTTTTCAGGTTAATCTTCCAGACAACCAAGTCGTAATTTTACCCTTCCGCTTATTTTCAGGTTGTCTTTCTTATTCTCAGTGGATGTAAAAGTTGGGTTGCAAAAATCTGGAAAAGCTCTGAAAGGGCAGCCAAAGTTGGATTGAGGCATCCAACTTAAACCAAATGAAAGAAAACACTTTCTTTCATTTAGTTTTAAGATTTATCTCATTCTTTCATGTTAGACCTGTCATATTAAGCCAAGGAAAATGGTGAGAATTATTTATATTTCTTTTCTCCTGCAGTTTTTTCTAAACCTACCTATATGTGACTCATTCAGAAGCTCCAGGGCAGAGCACAGTACTTCATGGAAGAGGTAACTTTGATAGAGATGTCCTACTTTGACATTAGGATGAATGGTCCACCAAAGAAACTACTATGTAGAAATAGAATAACAGAGTTGGAAAGGGTCCAACCCTCTGCCTAGGCAGGAAACTCTACACCACTTCAGACAAATGGTTATCCAACATCTTCTTAAAAACTTCCAATGTTGGAGCCTTTAGAACTTCTGAAGCAAGTTGCTCTACTGATTAATTATTCTAACTGTCAGGAAATTTCTCCATAGTTCTAGTTCGCTTCTCTCCTTGATTAGTTTCCCCCCATTGCTTCTTGTCCTGCCCTCTGGTGCTTTGGAGAATAGCTTGACTACCTCTTCTTTGTGGCAGCCCCTGAGACATTGGAACACTGATATCATGTCTCCCCTAGTCGTCTTTCTTTTCATTCTTTCTTTTCAAGGAAGCGCTATCTAGAATTAGCCCAGGAGATTGGCAATCCAAAATTGATAACTTCCTGGCAGTTCAACATAGTGAACTCCCTGTGTGACCACTGGCCGCAGCCCATCGGAGTTATTAATGGGTAGAAGACTCCGGTGCCCCCTAGATCGGTTAAACCCAACATACTCCCCTGATGGGTACCAAAGCACAAAGGGAAGAACCAGAACAATGACAACAGGTGACCCGGTATGGGCACATAACTATAGTGAGGGCCCAGCATGGCTAAAGGGAACAATTGTAGGAGTGACGGGCCCAAAGTCATACACAGTGGACATGGGGGATGGCCGAGTGTGGAGACGCCACATAGATCAATTACGAAAAAGAATACAAAACAATCCAGAAACCAAACAGCCAGACCCTGACTACCCAATATTTGAACCAACAGCTAACTCAACCCCGAGGCGATCGGAGGACTTAGCTGAGTCTGAAGAAGTCCAGCCAACTGGCTCCTCCAGAGGACAGCAGGGACGACTCTGACAATAATCCAGGGCCGGATGGTCCAGAGGAGGAGCTGGGAGGAACAAACAGTCCCTCCGACCAGCTCAACTCACTCCCAGGGAATGAATTGCGCAGGTCAGAAAGAGTTAGGAGACGCCCTGTCTACCTGCGTGACTACGTGGAAAAATAACATGCAAATGTTATGCAAAAAACTATGTAAATATGGTAAAATGTGTTCTGGGAGGGGAGGAGTGTAATGTATTTGAATTTTAGGAGGGAAATTTGGGCGGGAAAATGCACATTGCTGATTGGCTGATGCCTCAGCCAAAATACTATTTATAGAGGGGTTTTTGCCTGTTGGCTTTTGCTGGGATCACAATAAACCAAAGAGCTGTTGTCACTTGTATTGTCTCCTGACTCTTCATTGCCCAAACTTAACAGATAGCTCAGACCATGAACAATCAAATGCCCTTCCATTGCTAAAATGTGGCTTTTCCTTTTAACTGGTATTGTCACAAAGAAATATTTTTATTACTATTTTTTAAAAATTAAAAAATGCATTTTTGCACACGGCAAAAATAACATGAATGTTTTAAGGAATCATTGATCCTATTCTGGAAAAAAAATAAAAATAAGCAAAAGGTACATGACAAAAGAAACAAAGATCCAAAAAGTAGTAACAGTTTTTGAGTAGCCAATTTCATGGTATGTATATGTATAATGCAATAGAACGTTCAAGTAACTTTGTATTGATTCCTTTGCTTATTTATTTTTTACTTTCAGGGTTATAGGTTACTCCAGGGGTAACTTTTTATACCTACCGCCTACTTTTGTATCTCCGTTAGTAGTAAAATTTTCTAACTGCCCAATGGTTCCACGGTAATGGTGATTTATAAAGTAGGGAAGTAACTTTACTTTATAAAATTTATAAAGCAGAATTACAGCAAGTTAAAGCATATAATAATAATTACTTACCAAATACTTTATGTTGGACTTTTGCTAAGTTTGGCAGAATAAATCTTTATAAAACAACTTACTGTAGTTAAATCTATCTTTTTATTTATACTTTGCATACATAGAAGCATAAATTATGAAAAAACTAATGAAAATGTTTTTAAATAATGCTATGAATTTTTTTTAAAAAGTCAATTAAATTTTTTAAAAAAAGGAAAGTGCTTCAGTATCGGACAAAACCCCTACCGCCCACCATGAAAGCTGGAATGCCCACTAGTGGGCGATAGGGACCAGAATGACTGCCACTGGGTTACTCTAATCAATTCCTTCCGAGTGGCATAAAATTTCCCCAATCCATGATTTTGGAGTTAAAATGAATGGAACAAATTTAATTAAAAAGTTGTTCAAATTTAACATTTAAAAATGTATATCGAGAATTAACTTATAAAACTAGGTCTGTGGAATATGCAATGTGTGTGTGTGTGTGTGTGTGTGTACACACACACACACATTCATTGATTTCTGACTCAGGACGAAACTATACTGCCAGGAACTGTCCCATCTTCTTTTCCTATCCCTTTGAGATTCTATTGCCTCTGTTCCCAATCACTGCAGCCTGCTGAGTTGCCACCAAGATAATGGGAGACAAACAAAAAATAATAATAATTAATTTCATTTGAAACAACTGCCGACCTCAACTCATTACTCTGGGTCACAAACAGCAAATGAAAATATAAAATATCAGTGACAATTCATATGAATCAGCAGCCAATACTACTGCAGCTAAGGAGATCTTGGGACTGTTTCCCTCACAAGTTCAGGGCAAAGTGAGGCTCACTGGATTAATTGCAAGATAATTTAAAAGAGGGGGAGGGGTAGTTGCCAAGCAATGGAGAAATAGCAAAAGAGCAGCTCAGGATGAAGTAGCTACTGAAATAGAGAGGATGTCCAGTTGGTGGCCAGCTGTCACTAAATTAGAAGCAGCACTGTATTCCATTCTCTCAGAAGAGCTGTGCTTGTCTAGGACTGTAATAAAGTTTTGATTTGATGATTCAGACCTGAATATGGTTAAAAATGGAAAACAGCTACTCTTTCTCCCTAGACTTGTTTCCCACATAGTCTCTCAATGGTGACCATTCTGAATTAGCACCCAAATCACTACTAGGAACAACTGAAACAAACAACACCATTTGGAAGTATCAGTTCTCTATTCTCGTTTGTTGATGAAGAAGTTCATATGGCAAATCAGGGATGGGGGAAAAAAAATCTGTAATCAACATATTGTAAAGGAGATCTTTACCTTAATTTGAGAGGCTTCAACTGTATTTTTCACTTGTGCTAATGTGATGTTTTCAGTCTTAACTGAACTGGGTCCAAGTAGATATTTAATAGTGTGGACTTTATATAGTTGGTAATACCCAGAAATGGTATTCAACCGGTTCGTACCGGTTCGGGCGAACAGGTAGCAGAAATTGTGGGTGGGTCTGCCCACCTGCCCAGGCTCTATGCAGTCCTATTTAGGCCTGGTTTTGAAGCCAGGCGCATGCGCGGAAGGCATGCGTGTGAGCAAAGTGCATGCGTGGAAGGCCGGGTGCATGCTGTCATGTCCCACTCCTCCGCTGACGGCCGGGTCAGGGAAATCCGAATTAGGTGTGCCTCTGCAGCTCTGCCAAAGTCCTAGCAAAGTCCTCAGGGCAGGCAGGAGACCAGAAAGTGACTTCAGCAAGATATGTTTAGACTTTGCCTGACTCAGAGAATGCCAGAAAGCAGGTCCTTTATATAGGCCATGGGGTGTGGCTCTATGACTCAGCACTTATCCAGGCCTGCCCCTCCCTTCCTTCTGTTGCCTCCGTCTATCAAGTCTTCTGACGCGAGGGTCACTCCAGTCTGCAGCTGTTGGCAATTGACCTCCCTCAGGGTCACATGCTGTGGAGGAGGGGGAGGGATCTAGTTGCTCCGTTTGCCTGGGCATGGAGCCAGAGCTGGGGGCTGGAGATACTTCCTCCTCTTCAGCCTGTCTGGGCATGGAGCCAGGGCTGGGGCCAGGAGGCATACTAGGACATTCCTCCGTGTTCGGAAGCAGATAAGAAGGCCCCGGCTGTGGTGAGATCGGACGAGACACAACACATGCATGGAATGTGCACATGTGCACAAAGCGAGTGTACACGTGTGCAGCGAACCAGTGGCAACAAAATTTGAAACCCACCACTGGCAATAGCATGAATCTTCCCAGGTTTTAGAGATTCCAAAGCAGCTGAAGGTCCTGTAACATTATATGAAGGTTACAGAGACAGGATAAAAATCTATCAATCTATAGTGCCAAATGGTTTCTTTAAATAGCAACCCTCTAAGTTATGCATATTAAGACAAATATTTACATTGGTGGGTATTATTATTTTTTTTCTTTTCCCGTTTGCTTTTGTAGTGATATATGGCGATACTTAAACCACTTCTCCAAACACTACAATCTAATTTAAATAGATGTAAGGATGGTTTTAAGTGTAACAAAATGTGTGGAGATCTATCCGCAAGCTCTCTTGGTTCCATGGATTCATTCAATTAAGGATATTGTGTTCCATTACTTATTTCTGACTGTGAGTCTATCGGCAATGCTTAATCTCAATGGTGATTTAAAACTGACTTCATTGTCATTGTCCCTCAGCAGTAATGAGGAGTTGAGAAAACAGCCAAGTAACAATTCTCCCTGAGATAGAATTAGTAAGTTTTATTAGAGAAAGGTCAAAGTGGGAACACAAGTATGCTGGCAAGAAACTTTCCCTTCAGATATAGAATGCATATATAAATAATTCAAGGCCATTAGAATTCAGTTTCTTCTCCTGTGTCTTCAGTATAATGGGAAGGATTTCAGTCTCTTTAGCAAAGGTAAGCTAATTAGACATTGCATTTGCTTATCTAAGAAGATAAGCTAGTTTGTTTACAAAGCCTACTATCCACATTACTCTCATCCCTAAGTGCTTATCATGGTAAGGGATGCTCCTGGAGGAAATAAGCAAAGCATAGCAACAGTCTGTACTCCCACTAGGATTGACCATGGTGTAAAGATCATCCCACCCAGGGGTGAAATGCTCCCAGTTCAGACCGGATCGTCTGATCCGGTAGCGATGGCGGCGGGTGGTTCGGAGAACCGGTAGCAAAAATCCTTCTCCCGCCCCGCTTATGCCCAGATGAGCTGTGCGATCATCAGAGTTTTTTTTTTAATTTTTAAAAGCATTTTTCCTTCAGCTGAAAATATGCTTTTAAAAGTAAAAAGAAAAGCCTCTGATGATTGTGCGGCTCAGCTGGGATCGTGAGAACCTTTTAAAAGCATTTTTTCTACAACCTCTTCGGCCAAAGAGGTTGTAAAAAAATGCTTTTAAAGGGTTCTGATGATCAGGCAACTCAGCTGAGATTGTCAGAATCCTTTAAAAGCATTTTTTCTACAATCTCTTCAGCCGAAGAGGTTGTAGAAAAAATGCTTTTTAAAGTTTTTTTTTAAAAAGTTGGCGATGCCCACCCAGTCACATTACCCCACCACCAAGCCACGCCCACAGAACCAGTAGTAACAAATTTTACATTTCACCACTGATCCTACCTATTCAGCTAAAGAGGTAGGCATCTATATAGAGCAGCAAGGAAATAGGAAGATGCTAGAAGTGGGTGAAGGCTGCTTACTTTAATGGCAAGGGCATCACTTCAGACTGTGTGGGAGAAGTCAATAGTAAATTATTCTGGTATTTTACAAAAAAACTCATGAGGACAGACAAGATAAACTGATTGTTGATATAGTGCCAAATGATATACTCCTGAGGTCAACTGAGGAAGATTTGGAGAACTTTCAGAGCAGTAATGGTATTTATTATACAGCTCAATTGAAACCTGATGGATGTCTAGTTGCTGATGCTACAATGTAGGAAAATACAACATAAAGTTGCAAATATAGGATAACAGTGGAATGTAAGAACACTGTAAAGTCAACCAACTAAACAATGAAATGAATTGATTCCAATTTGACAGCTTACATTTGAATCAATTGAAATGGAATGGAAATGGAAATGGAAATGACCTCCCCAGCAATACCAACTGGATTTCATGGAGAATATTTTAACATCATAGTAATGTGAGTTTATACCCAAAGCAGTAATACAGAAGATAATAGTAAAATATTAGACAATGGAGAAAAATAAATAGTATTTACTATGCAGTCTTTTAAACTGCTATATATTTCATTAAACAAGATTATGTTTTCCCATCTATCAAATCTTTTGGATTTTTGGAACTACATTAAGGATTTTAAAATTTACTGACTAAAAAATTATGAACATCCTCCAAGCAAGAAAGAATCAGAATATCCTGAATAACTTCTAAAGGTTGTCAAAGCAAATTATAAAATTTCATTACAATTAGCCTTTTCTCCCTCAAGTTTCCTTTCACTGCCAGTTGCCCTGAGGAGTGACTAAGAATATTCTTCCATGCAGCCAACATCTTAATATTCCTGTTCACTTTCTCAGGTCAGAATTAATGGTTTCTCAGATTAAAAAAGGAAAATTGTTTTAGAAATTTAATATTACTCTATAGATGCTTATTCTCTCATCTGATCAAAAACATCATTAAAAAAGGACAACAAAGAATGTTCTTTCTGTGCTAACTCAGTAAGCTCAAACTGCCCAAGGAGCTGCTGATTCAGTTCTACAGAGGAATTATTGAGTCTGTCATTTGCACCTCTATAACTGTCTGGTTCGGTTCTGCAACCCAACAAAAAAAACACAGTCTTCAGAGGATAATTAGAACTGCAGAAAAAATAATTGCTACCAACCTGCCTTCCATTGAGGACCTGTATACTGCACAAATCAAGAAGAGGGCCGTGAAAATATTTACAGACCCCTCGCATCCTGGACATAAACTGTTTCAACTCCTACCCTCAAAACGACGCTATAGAGTACTGCACACCAGAACAACTAGACACAAGAACAGTTTTTCCCCGAAGGCCATCACTCTGCTAAACAAATAATTCCATCAACACTGTCAAACTATTTACTGAATCTGCACTACTATTAATCTTCTCATAGTTCCCATCACCAATCTCTTTCCACTTATGACTGTATGACTATAACTTGTTGCTGGCAATCCTTATGGTTTATATTGATATATTGACCATCAATTGTATTGTAAATGTTGTACCTTGATGAACGTATCTTTTCTTTTATGTACACTGAGAGCATATGCACCAAGACAAATTCCTTCTGTGTCCAATCACACTTGGCCAATAAAAATTCTATTCTATTCTATTCTGATAAGAAGGATAGACATGCTATTCCTCATATGATAAGAGCAGAACAGAACAGAACAGAACAACAGAATTGGAAGGGACTTTGGAGGTGTTCTAGTCCAAACCTCTCCTCAGACAGGAAGCCCTATACCCGTGATGGCGAACCTATGGCATGTGTGCCTGCCAGCCAGCTGATTTTTGGGTCTTTGCCAGAAGGCGCACACACATGCGTGGGGGGGTGGGGAGGTGCAGAGCCCCCTGTGCCTCATTTTTTGTCCCAAGACGCTTCAGGGAGGACTGCTAGCACCAAAATGGGGCGTGGCCCCCCCACCCCCCATTTTGGTGCTAGTAGGCCTCCCTGAAGCCTCCTGGGACAAAAAACGGAGGTGGGGGGTGGCACATTCCCCTGTTATTGGTATATATATGTATTGGTATATAAACAAACATCTCATGTGTCTAGATTTATGAATATGAATACAAGCAGCATTGGGGAATTAGATTTGCTTAATAAAACAGGAAGGAACCAATCAGTTTTCTTTGTGATGAGAACTGAAACGTATCAATTTGACAAAAAGAACAGCCTTTGATTTTACACAAGATACCTTACTCTTACTGTGTAACTACGAATAGAAAGAAAAAGATGTGAGCAGCTTAAATAGAGTCTCATTTACTATCCTTTTAACGGTACTTAGCATATTTTCTTTTAGACCCCTTTAGAACCATCCAACGTTTTGTAATTTCCATTTGAAGTCTTCCTTAGATAGCTAATCTATAATTGGACAAAGTATAATTGAACAATGATTGATTTACTATTAAGGCTGTGCTTTTAGTATGTATTGGTATGTGTCAGAATCTAAGAACTAATTCTTTCTGGGAAAAAAAATTCTTTTCACAGAAGATTATGTGCTAAAGATAAACTATGAAAGATTAACACAGGATTTGTTGCTCTAATTTATCTCAAGGGTACAAGAAAAAAAAATGTAATGAGCAAATTAAGGCCAAATGCATCTCCAAAAAATACTCTAAATGCTATGTATAAAGATAAAATAAAAATGGCTTATGAAATACGTATGATGATCCTTAATATCTACTTTTCCTTATCATTTCTCAGACAATATAGCAAATTGTTGCAACATTGCTATCTATTAAAACTAGAAATTTTAAACTAAACCCTTTTATTGTTATAAGATGTTTCTTTGATTATGAAAAACTACTGTCCAATTTCATCTAGAAAGCCACTTCAAGGTTTTGAGTTTCTTCCTATTAAACAGCCTGAAAAGATGTCATTATCTGAAGAGTTGTATTAAATTTAAAAAAAAGAGTCCTAAAAACAGCTATTTTTCCCCCCCTGGATTCTCATTGATGCCAGAATAAGGGCTACTTTAATAACTCGCAGAAAAGGCTAAAGCAATTATTTCACTATTTTTTAAGAGGCCATAATTTTAATACTTATTTCTTAAATTCATATACCATGTCATCTCAGTGACTCCTGAAAGTTTACAACAATCAAGGTACAACTGTACAATCTGTAATAAAAATAATTATATAAGTGCAGTAGTTGCAAACCACTGGAAACTTCTTGATTTTCTTCGAAAGCTATCCGGAACTTTAACAAACCTTTGGAAGCTATTATAGAAAACTGCAGTCTCATGTCTAGAGGGAACATTTTTCAATTCTGGGAATCTGTATGCAATGTAGTATACCATAATGGTGCAATTTGTTTGAAGGTACAGGCAAGTCTAGAAATGTGGTGAGGTAGACCACTAATTCTCAAAGGAAACCTCTAAATCAGGGATGTCAAACTCAAGGCCGGTGGGCCTTATCCTGCCTGCGAGGGCTTAGATCTGGCCCGTGGGGCAACCTTGGAAACAGCCCAGGCCAACTGGGTGCTGTTCTACAACCTGGTGATGGCTGGCAGACTGCTGGAGGAGGCTGTGGCTGTTGTGACCTAGGCCCAAGTAGTTATTACCAGACACAATCAATCCTAAACAAACATATTTTATTAGAACAGCTGAGAATTACTTCATTCTCGGCTTAGTCCAAATTAAGTCCAAAACAAAGTCCTTCATAAAAAGTCCTTTGGCCTTATCACAAACCTTTGTCTTTTTTGGCACCAAGGGCTTTTCTTGGCAAGAACCTCATGAAGTTCAAAAACAGGAGACAAGAAACAATTGTAGCAACGTTGCTTTCCTACAAAGAACCCAAGAGCCGTTGCTGCTCTTTTAAGCCTTATGGGAGGGGCCAATCATCTCCTGGCCTTACTCCTGAGTCATCCTTTTTGATTTAACTGCTCTTGCCTTCTGGCAGCTCTTCACATGTGTGCACTAGGAACAGGATCTTCCTGTTCCTCTGCCTCTCTGCTGTCCACCTCTGGAGGCTCCGGAGTCCGCGCATCACTGGCCCCATCTCTGCTTCCAATGCAGAGCCCTTGTCCAGGCCTTCCCCTGACTCCAGGACTGACCCATTGTCCTACCCAGCCTCCTCACTGTCCAACTCCGCTACCAGCTCCGCAACAGTGGCAGCCAGAAATGGAGCTCGGGAGGGGCGCCCACAGTCCTCCTAAGCTTCGTTTTCACTGGCAGAATGGTAGCAAAACAGACTACCAACAAAAGTGGCATTTGATCACAAGGCAAGGAGGCATTGAGGAATGATTCCCCTTTTCCATTTGAGCATCCAAGAAAGGACAGGAAAGGAGAAAGGGAAAGAGGGAAGACAAAGACAAAGAAGGAAAGATAGGAAGAGAACAAGGAAGGAAAAAGAAGAAAAGAGGGGAAGGAAGAAGAAAGAAAGGGAAATGAAGAGGAAAGGAAAAATAAAAAAGGGAGGGAGGGAGGGAGGGAGATAGGGTGGGAGAGAGGGAGGGAGGGAGGGAGGAAGGAGGGAAATTATAATGAGAGGTAGTGAGGGTCTGAGGGAAGTTCTGCCTTAGCACTTAGCCACCAGCAGCCCTACTGTCCTTTCACCATCCCCTTGCCTCTTCCTCCTAACCTCTTCTTGTGGTCTCCCATGCTATCACTGAGGATGCTGTGGTTACAAAGCCGGGTCTCCTTGTGTGGCGAGGGAGTGGGCCTCCCTCTGGCCCACACACTTTCCTGTCCCGCACACACCATGAGCAACCTGGCCAAGGAGAGTGACCATAGCAGCAGCAGCCTCAAGGAGGTAAGCGCAACTGGGGACCCCCTCAGGGAAGCAGAGCTGGGCTGGGCTGGGCTGTGGGATCCCTCTGCTCTGGGAGCTTGAGGGCCAGTTGAGCAATTACCCTCTGCTGCCTAGGGCTCTGGACAGCCTGTGCCATCATCTAGGGGCCCTCTGCATGGCCTGAGAGGGACGGAGAGAAGTTTTATGATGACAAAGGTTTGGCCTTCTCCCTGGTCTCGCCTTCCTCCACTGGAGACAATGGATCTCCCTAGTCCTGCCTGGGCCACCACAGGCACCCCTGACATGAGTGACATCGAGCTATCCCTGCCCAAGCCCATCCTGGCCATGTCCCCCAGGCCTCCCAAGGTCAAACACAACCCTGATGACATGAAACCCTGACATGATCAGGGTTGTTTGACAGCCCTGATCTAGACTGACATATCAGATTCAAATTGTGCATGCATGATAATATTTCCAGGAGTGTGTAGTTTGAAGAAAACAAGCTGCATTTATGTGATACTGTGTTATTTTTGTTCTTATTCCAGATATGGTAGAGGCAAGCCCACCTCTTATTTTTGAACCTGCTGTGCAAAGTACGTCAGTTACAATGACCTGGGAAGCATCTTGATGCCATATTAGCTTTCACTCGGTCTTATTTCATTCATTTTATTCCCGAGGACAGCCTTGAGTGCTCAGAGAATGCTGTGTCTGTCATATTGTGATGAACATTGCTTTGAAGGGAAAAGTCTAGTGAACTAAAAATATCTGAAATTTTTTTTATGAGGCATCAGTGAAAGTTCCTTTTATTGTGTGAAGACATTTTCCCAATGATTGTTAAGTTACTGGAAATGAGAGAATTATTGGAGGTGAGGAAGACGAGAAGTAAAAGTGAGGTCAAAATCTAAAGATCAATAGTAATGTGAAAAAGGCATTGATCAATAATCTTGTGAAGTTGTCCATTAGGTTGCTGATTTTAACTAGAAGTTCTAAATTCATAAACTTACTATTTCAACTCTTCCCGTATTTTTCCGGCCTGGTTACAGCACAGAAACAGCCTTGGTCGCATTGGTTGATGATCTCTTGAGGTCTCGGGACAGAGGTTGTTCCTCTGTCCTGGTCCTATTAGATCTCTCAGCGGCTTTTGATACCATCGACCATGGTATCCTGCTGCGCCAGCTCAGGGGATTTGGAGTGGGGGGCACTGTTCATCGGTGGTTCTTCTCCTACCTCTCTGACCAGTCGCAGACGGTGTTGACAGGAGGGCAGAGATCGGCCCCGAGGCGCCTCTTATGTGGGGTGCCGCAAGGGTCGGTTCTCTCTATATGAAGCCGCTGGGTGAGATCATCCGTGGTCTTGGGGTGAGTTGTCATCTATACGCTGATGATACTCAGCTCTATATTTCCACCCCTAACCACCCCAACGAGGCTGTTGAAGTGATGTTCCAGTGCCTGGAGGCCGTACGGGTCTGGATGGGGAGGAACAGACTCAGACTCAATCCCACCAAGACCGAGTGGCTGTGGATGCCAGCGGCCCGGTACAGTCAGCTAATTCCATCGCTGACCATGGGGGGTGAGCTATTGGCCCCCACGGAAAGGGCTCGCAATCTGGGCGCCCTCCTGGATGTACGGCTGTCTTTAGAAGATCATATGACGGCCGTCGCCAGGGGAGCTTTTCATCAGGTTCGCCTAATACGGCAGTTATGCCCCTTTCTGGATTGGGATTCCTTATGCACAGTCGCTCATGCCCTTGTTACATCCTGCCTGGACTACTGCAATGCTCTCTACATGGGGCTTCCCTTGAAGGGTACCCAGAGACTCCAACTGGTCCAGAATGCGGCTGCGCAGGTGATAGAGGGAGCACCTTGTGGCTCCCGTGTAACACCCCTCCTGCGCAGTCTGCACTGGCTCCTGGTGGTCTTCCAGTTCACTTCAAGGTACTTGTTATCACCTTTAAAGTGCTCCATGGCTTAGGGCTGGGATATTTATGGGACCGCCTACTGCCACCAGTAGCCTCTCACCGACCAGTGCGCTCTCACAGAGAGGGCCTCCTCCGGGTACCGTCAGCTAAACAATGTCGGCTGGCGACCTCCAGGGGGAGGGCCTTCTCTGTGGGGGCTCCTACCCTCTGGAATGAGCTCCCTCTGGGGCTTCGTCAACTCCCCGACCTCAGGACCTTCCGCCGCGAACTGAAGACGTTGTTGTTTCAAAGAGCAGGACTAGCGTGAACATAGTTTTAAATTGGGGTTTTAAATCAGGGGTTTTAAACGGGGTTTTAAATTTTAGGCCATCAATTGAATAAGTTTTCTATACTTTTTTTTAGCTGTTTTATATGTATTATATGTTTTCTGTTGTTTTTATTGGCTGTGAACAGCCCTGAGTCCTTCGGGAGAAGGGCGGTATACAAATATAATAAATAAATAAATAAATAAATAAATAAATAAATAAATAAATAAATCTAAAGTCTAAATTATGACTTTATGACCTTTCGTCGAAACGTCACCAAGACACTTCCAATTTTACGCGGGAGAAAACCCGAATAACCAAAGACCTACATACAAACACCCGCGAAAACCTCAGAAAACATATAACATAACATAACATAACATAACATTTTTTCTTTCTGCGCATGACAAAGATAGAGGTCTGACCGAGTCTCGGAGCGGCAGGCAGAGTTGTTGCCGGGCCGTAGATGCAGCCAGCGGATGACCTGGGCTGCCTGGGTAGCCTGGCTGGAAAGATGATCTTCTTGGCAGCTGCGAGAGGGGCTTTTCACCCCTGAGAGCTTCGCAGCTGCCGAGTGCTGAGCCAGAGCCGAACGGCAGCGAAATGGCGGCGGCCATCTTGGCGGCAGCATGCTCTCTCCCTTTTCTCCCTCGGATTTTTTTTTTCATCTTTTTCATCTTGACCTGATAAGATCTGAGGAGGCTGCTTTAGAGCTGGTCGTTTTCGCTTTGGATGGACATGGACCTAGGCATGGAGGCCTATTTTTCTTCCTCTAGACTTCGGAGTTGTAAATGGGGAGTTTTGACTCGGGAGCTTAGGCTCCCCCCCCCTGGACTTTGGAGCATTCGCAACATCTGTATGTCTGTTATGACTTTTACCATCTGGAACGGGATCTCCTTGCGAGAATGTCCATCATCTTTTATCATCAGTGGGACCTATGTCAGCGGTTCTGAATATGACTGCTTTATCATCATCTACGGTTACGGACAAACTCATTTTTGCGCCAATTATGCCTGTTGCGAGATATGATTTATTCTTCGTTAGAACTTCATCGTCTGCGAGGATCCTCCGCCTCGCAGAAATGGCCCTCTACGTTATCGAGGGCCTATCTCAATGATGAGTTTTGGAACCCAGAGAGATGGCATGTGTTAAGAAAGAATCTTTGGGGTTTTTTAGATAAACAATTTTTAAGGGGTGGGAGGGTAAAGGTGGGTATCGGGGGAAACCCATCGGGGAGGGAGCCAGTCCTTGCGTTTGCTCGCGGCGATACTTTATTAAGTTCGGAGGTTAAGGGGAAGCCTTGTTCTCCAATTCCAGAGGATCGTTCCATCAGTACGGTAAGTGGGAGAGGCAGATATGGCGGAAGTGGGGGGCCATATCATGTTCAGGGGGTGCGCACTCGCTGTTTGAGAGCGATTGCGCGCTCTGGCCCCTCAGACTTTTCCCGTTCCCCGAGTGGCCAGTATTCCCAGGGTTTGGACCTTCGGCTGATGTTGTGCAATGCTAGGTCCATAGTGAATAAAGCCCCCCTGATCTACGATCTTATACAGGGGGGGGGCTGCGGACCTTGTGGGCATTTCGGAGACTTGGTTGGGCATTGAAGGGGTTCCCTGGTGGAGATGTGCCCACCGGGTTTCCGGCATTTCATCAGCCGAGGCCCAAGGTAGGGGTGGAGGGTGGCGGTGGTTATTAGAGAGAGTCTGAGCCGATGGAGGCCACTGTTCCTCAGATAGCGGTTGTGAATCCCTTTACGTGAAGTGGGGGCATAGGATCCAGGTGGGCTTGTTGATCACGTACCTGGCTCCTTGCTGCATGGCAACAACCCTGCCCGAGTTGCTGGAGTTGATAGCCGGGATGGCAGTTGATACCCCCAGGCTTATGGTCATGGGGGATTTCAACTTGCCATCAGCCGGTGTGTCGTCAACGGCGGCTCGGGAGTTCATGGCCTCCATGACGGCCATGGACCTGACCCAATTAATTGATGGCCCCACCCACGTCGGGGGAAGCACACTGGATCTGATTTTTGTCTCTGGACAGTGGTTGAGTGATCTGGAAGTACGAGAATTAGCCATTGAACCTCTGTCATGGTCAGACCACTCTCTCCTTCGTCTGGACTTTCGGACCGCTGCTCCTCACCGCAGGGAGACGGGACCAATACGTTGGTTCCGTCCCAGGCGACTGATGGACCCGGAGAGGTTCCTGATGGAGCTTGGGCCGCTCCCTGGCGATCTGGCCCACGGCTCGGCCGAGGAGCTTGTTGCGGCCTGGGAACAGGCCGCGGTGGGCGCCTTGGACCGTGTCGTGCCTTTGCGGCGTCTGACCCGGCGTAGATCTCAACCAGCTTCTTGGTTCTCCGAGGAGCTGAGGGAGATGAAACGCCGGAGAAGACGCCTAGAGAGCGCGTGGAGGTCCGGCCGTTCCGAAGCTGACCGAATACTAGTTAGGTCTTTTACTCAGACCTATCTAGTGGCATTGAGGGAGGCCAAGCAGGCCTATGTCTCTACCCTCATTGCGTCAGCAGAGAACCGCCTAGCCGCCCTGTTTAGGGTGACTCGCTCCCTCCTTAACCAGGAGGGTTGCGATGACCCCTTACAGGGTTGTGCTGAGGATTTCAGCAGGTATCTGTTTGACAAAATCGCTCAGCTTCGGGACGGTCTGGACCAAAACTGGGTAGTTTCGGGCGAGGTGACGGAGGCTAGTCTTGTTGAGACCATCTGGGAGGAGTTTGACCCTGTGGCTCCTGAGGACATGGACAGGTTGCTGGGGCGGCTGAATGCCACCACATGTTTATTGGACCCGTGTCCCTCCTGGTTGGTGCTGGCCACCCGGGAGGTTACACGAGGCTGGCTCCAGGGGATTGTTAATGCTTCTCTGAGGGAGGGTGTTGTTCCCACCGCCTTGAAAGAGGCGGTGGTGAGACCCCTCCTCAAGAAGCCTTCCCTGGACCCAGCTGTTTTGAGTAACTATCGTCCAGTCTCCAACCTTCGCTTTGTGGCGAAGGTTGTTGAGAGGGGGGTGGGACACCAGGTACCCCAGGAACTGGGTGGATCTGTCTATCTAGACCCGTTCCAGTCCGGTTTCCGACCCGGGTACAGCACGGAGACAGCTTTGGTCGCATTGGTGGATGACCTCTGGAGGGCCCGGGATAAAGGTTATTCCTCTGCCCTGGTTCTCCTTGATCTCTCAGCGGCTTTTGATACCATCGACCATGGTATCCTGCTGCGACGGTTGGGGGGATTGGGTGTGGGAGGCACCGTATTTCGGTGGTTCTCATCCTATCTCTCCGACCAATCGCAGACGGTGTTGGCAGGGGGGCAGAGGTCGACCTCGAGGCGCCTCCTTTGTGGGGTGCCACAGGGGTCGGTTCTCTCGCCTCTCCTGTTCAACATCTACATGAAGCCGCTGGGCGAGGTCATTAGTGGTTTTGGGGTGAGTTATCAACTGTACGCGGATGACACCCAGCTGTACATTTCCACCCCTGACCACCCCAATGAAGCTGTTGAAGTGTTGTCTCAGTGTGTGGAGGCCGTACGGGTCTGGATGGGGAGAAACAGGCTCAAGCTCAACCCCTCCAAGACTGAGTGGCTGTGGATGCTGGCATCCCTGTACAGTCAGCTGCAACCGCGGCTGACTGTTGGGGGCGAATCATTGGCCCCAATGGAGAGGGTGCGCAATTTGGGGGTTCTCCTTGATGGACGGTTGTCCTTTGAAGATCATTTGGCGACCGTCTCCAGGAGACCTTTTTACCAGGTTCGCATGGTCCGCCAGTTGCGCCCCTTTCTAGACCGGGATGCCTTATGCACAGTCACTCATGCCCTCGTCACTTCTTGCCTGGACTACTGTAATGCTCTCTACATGGGGCTCCCCTTGAGGTGCACCCGGAGACTTCAGTTAGTTCAGAATGCAGCCACGCGGGTGATAGAGGGAGCCACTCGTGGCTCCCATATAACACCGATCCTGCGCAGGCTGCACTGGCTACCTGTGGTTTTCCGAGTGCACTTCAAGGTGTTGGTTACCACCTTTAAAGCGCTCCATGGCATAGGACCGGGATTTCTTCGGGACCACCTTCTGTTACCACATGCCTCCCACCGACCGGTACGCTCTCATAGAGAGGGGCTCCTCAGGGTGCCGTCAGCCAGACAGTGCAGGCTGGCGACCCCCAGGGGGAGAGTCTTCTCTGTGGGGGCACCTACCCTCTGGAATGAGCTTCCCCCAGGACTTCGACAACTTCCAGACTCCGGACCTTTCGCCGCGAGCTTAAAACATATCTATTCTTTCGAGCAGGACTAGCTTAATAGGGTTTTAAATATGGATTTTATTGGGGTTTATTTTATATTTCGTATTGTATTTTAAATTTAGGTTATTGGAATAAGTTTTTTAAATATTGTTTTTATTGAAATGTATTGTTTTTATTTTATCTGCCTGTTCACCGCCCTGAGTCCTCCGGGAGAAGGGCGGTATACAAATTAAATTATTATTATTATTATTATTATTATTATTATTAACATAACATAACATAACATTAGAGTTGGAAGGGACCTTGGAGGCCTTCTAGTCCAACCCTCTGCCCAGGCAGGAAACCCTACACCATCTCAGTCAATATGCATGCATGTATATATGTATATGTATATGTGTAGGTAGGTTTTGGCATATTTGGGTCTTTTCCCATATAAGGTTGAGAGTATATTGGCGACGTTTCAATGAGGTCTCACTCATCATCTTCAGGCTGGTGTTTTCAGCTTCTTGCTTGTGCGAGCAAAGCATGAAGCCGAAAGCACCAGCCTGAAGATGATGAGTGAGACCTCGTCGAAACGTTGCCAGGCCTTCTAGTCCAACCCCCTGTCCAGGCAGGAAATCCTACACCATCTCAGTCAGATGGTTATCCAACATTTTCTTAAAAATTTCCAGTGTTGGAGCATTCACAACTTCTGCAGGCAAGTCGTTCCACTTATTAATTGTTCTAACTGTCAGGAAATTTCTCCTTAGTTCTAAGTTGCTTCTTTCTTTGATCAGTTTCCACCCATTGCTTCTTGTTCTACCCTCAGGTGCTTTGGAGAACAGCCCGACTCCCTCTTCTTTGTGGCAACCCCTGAGATATTGGAACACAGCTATCATGTCTCCCCTAGTCCTTCTTTTTATTAAACTAGACATACTGAGTTCCTGCAACTGTTCTTCATATGTTTTAGCCTCCAGTCCCCTAATCATCTTTGTTGCTCTTCTCTGCACTCTTTCTAGAGTCTCAACATCTTTTTTACATCGTGGCGACCAAAACTGGATGCAATATTCCAAGTGTGGCCTTACCAAGGCTTTATAAAGTGGCACTAACACTTCACGTGATCTTGATTCTATCCCTCTGTTTATGCAGCCCAGAACTGTGTTGGCTTTTTTAGCAGCAGCTGCACATTGCTGGCTCATATCTAAATGGTTATCCACTAGGACTCCAAGATCCCTCTCACAGGTACTACTATTGAGCAAGGTACCACATATTTGTTTTTTTTTTGCCTAAATGTAGAACCTTACTTTGTTTCCTTGACTTTTTTCTTGTTTTTAACATGTTGGAAGAAGCTTTTTTTGTTATTTTTTACTTTTGTCGCTAGCCTTTGTTCATTGTGAGCCTTAGCTTTCCTCACTTCATCTTTACAGGCTCAGGCTATTTGCTGATATTCTGCCTTAGTTATTTGCCCCTCTTTCCACTTTTTATATTTGTCCTTTTTGTGTTTCAATTTGTCAGATAGTTCTTTATGCATCCATGCTGGTTTCTTTTGAGATCTATTATTTTTCTTCTTCATTGGTATTGTGTTAGACTGCGCTTTTATAATCTCACTTTTCAAAATTTCCCAAGCTTCTTGAGTCGTTTTCCCCCTGAGGATTCTCATCCATTGAATCCTTCTCAAGCTCTCTCTAAGTTTATTGAAATTAGCTCTCTTAAAGTCCAAGACTCTAGTTTGACTTTGTTCTACCACTTGTATTTGCTTAATGTCGAATTCCAATATTGCGTGGTCACTTGCCCCCAAGGTTCCTGTAGCTTCAACACCTTCTATCATTTCATCTCTGTTAATGAGAATTAAGTCCAGTATGGCTGATCCCCTTGTCGCCTTCTCTATTTTTTGGGAAACAAAGTTGTCTGCTAGGTTTGTTAGGAACCTGTTGGATCTTCCACTTGGTGCAGAGTTTGTTTCCCAGTTGATGTCAGGGTAGTTAAAATCCCCCATTACTACTGTGATGTGCTTCCTACATACCTTAGTTAGCTGACTAGCAAAAAGTTTATCTACTTCCTCTGTTTGGTTAGGTGGCCTATAGTATAGACCTATGGCAATATCGTTTTTCACCCCTTTTATATTGACCCAAATACATTCAAGATGATTTTCATCATTGTTGTGCTCTATTTCTGTAGAGATGTAGTTATTTTTTATATATAGTGCAAGTCCACCTCCTATTTCTATAGGTCTATTTCTTTTAAATAATTTATATCCCTCTAGCTGTATGTTCCATTTGTCAGTTTCATCCCACCAAGTTTCCGTAATGGCAACAATATCATATCTGCCCTCATTTACTTGAATTTCTAATTCACCCTGTTTATTCCTCATATTCTGTGCATTGGTGTATAGACATTTGAGTCCATTTGGATTGACCTTGTGTTTACTGTCTACATAACCTGTGTTGACTGCCCCTACTTTCTTGCCACCTGTTGGTTTAGTGCACATGGTATGGCACTCACTGTTAAATGCTTGGTTTTGCTTGATAGCAGGGCTGATAGTCTTAACCATACAGACATCTACGTTAGATGCACTGGTAACCCTTTTAATTTTCGATTGCTGGGGACAGAAATTTTCTGTATCAGTTAATTCTCTGTCCCCACTGTTCAGTTTAAATGTTTATCCAGAAAATCTGTGAATGTATTGCTAAGTAAATCAGTCCCTTTCTTTGATGGATGCAATCCATCTCTTTTGTACAATTTTTCATTGGACCAGTTGCAGATATCATAACTAATAAAACCAAAGCTTTCCCTTTTACACCACTCCTTTAGCCACACATTAAACTCCACTACACGCTGGCCTTTACCTTTTTGTTCCTTATGTACTGGTAAAACCTCTGAAAAGTTAAGCCTACAACCTATGCTATTAAGTTCATACCCTAAGCTCTGGAAATCATTCTGCACAGAAAGCACATCCTTTTGGGAAGGATCATTTGTGGCAAGATGTATAATAGCATCAACATCAGAATCCTTACTGGCATTCTTGACTATCTTAAGAATACGCCTCTTGTCTCTGCTGGCAGTAGCACCAGGTAGACACCTGACATCTTTCAAAACCATATGTATGTATGTATTTACATATGTATGTATGTATGTATATGTATATGTATATGTACGTACGTACGTACGTATATATATATATATATATATATATATATATATATATATATATATATATATATATATATACACACACACACACTGAGGTTTTCACGGGTGTTTGTATGTAGGTCTTTGGTTATTCGGGTTTTCTCCCGCGTAAAATTGGAAGTGTCTTGGCGACGTTTCGACGAAGTCTCATTCGTCATCTTCAGGCTTCAGCTTCGTGCTTCTGGGAGCAAAGCACGAAGCTGAAACCTGAAGATGACAAATGAGACTTTTTATTTTATTTATTTATTTATTTATTTAAATTTTTATACCGCCCTTCTCCCGAAGGACTCAGGGCGGTGTACAGCCAAAGATAAAAGTAGCAAGTATACAAAGTTAAAATATCAATTTAAAATACCTATTCAATAGTGGCCGAATTAAAACCGTCAGATTGACCTAACCTAAAATACCCCATATAAAATTACAAAGGATTAAAAATTAAAAATTTAAAATTTAAAAAATCAGTCCAGTCCCGCTTGAATAAATAAGTGAGTTTTTAATTCCCGGCTGAAGGTCAGATATTTGGCGCAAACCGGGGGGAAGGTCGTTCCAGAGAGTAGGTGCTCCAACAGAGAAGGCCCTTCCCCTGGGGGCCACCAGCCGGCATTGCTTGGCGGACGGCACCCTGAGGAGACCCTCTCTGTGAGAGCGTACGGGTCAATGGGAGGCATAAGGTAACAGCAGGCGGTCCCGTAAGTACCCGGGCCCTAAGCCATGGAGCACTTTAAAGGTGGTAACCAAAACCTTGAAGTGCACCCGAAAGACCACAGGTAGCCAGTGCAGACTGCGCAGGAGCGGTGTTACCTGGGAGCAACGAGGAGCTCCCTCGATCACCCGCGCAGCTGCATTCTGGACTAGCTGGAGTCTCCGAGTGCACTTCAGGGGTAGCCCCATGTAGAGAGCATTGCAATAATCCAGGCGGGAAGTGACGAGAGCATGAGTGACCGTGCATAATGCATCCCGGTCCAGAAAGGGACGCAACTGGCAGACCAGGCGAACCTGGTAAAAGGCTCTCCTGGAGACGGCCGCCAAATGATCTTCAAACGACAGCTGTCCATCCAGGAGAATGCCCAAGTTGCGTACCCTCTCTGTTGGGGCCAGCGACTCGCCCCCAACAGACAGCTGCGGTTGCAGCTGACTGTACCGGGGTGCCAGCATCCACAGCCACTCTGTCTTGGATGGATTGAGTCTGAGTCTGTTTCTCCCCATCCAGACCCGTACGGCCTCCAGGCAACGAGACAGCAGTTCAACAGCTTCGTTGGGGTGGCCCGGGGTGGAAAAGTACAGCTGAGTGTCATCAGCGTACAGCTGATAACTCACCCCGAAGCCACTGATGACCTCGCACAACGGCTTCATGTAGATGTTGAACAGGAGAGGCGAGAGAATCGACCCCTGAGGCACCCCACAAGTAAGGCGCCTCGCGGTCGATCTCTGCCCCCCTGTCAACACCGTCTGCGACCGGTCAGAGAGATAGGAGGAGAACCACCGATAAACGGTGCCTCCCACTCCCAAACTCTCCAACCGGCGCAGCAGGATACCATGGTCGATGGTATCAAAAGCCAATGAAAGATCCAACAGAACCAGGGCAGAGAAACAACCCCTATCCCTGGCCCTCCAGAGGTCATCCACCAATGCGACCAAAGCTGTCTCCGTGCTGTACCCGGACCGGAAGCCGGACTGGAACGGGTCTAGATAGACGGCTTCATCCAGGTACTGGGGAAGCTGCCATGCCACCACACTCTCTACAACCTTCGCCACAAAGCGAAGGTTGGAGACTGGACGGTAGTTACCCAAAATAGCTGGGTCCAGGGAAGGCTTCTTGAGGAGGGGTCTCACCACCTCCTCTTTCAAGGCAGCGGGGAAAACCCCTTCCAACAAAGAAGCATTTATAATTCCCTGGAGCCAGCCTCGTGTCACCTCCTGAGTGGCCAGCACCAGCCAGGAGAGACACGGGTCCAATAAACATGTAGTGGCATGTAACCTCCCCAGCAGCCTGTCCACGTCCTCGGGTCATCCAGATGCAGGGGAAACTGATATGCCACCATACTCTCTACAACCTTTGCCGCGAAGCGAAGGTTGGAGACCGGACGATAATTACCTAAAACAGCCGGGTCCAGGGAAGGCTTCTTGAGGAGGGGTCTCACCACCGCCTCTTTCAAGGCGGTGGGAACAACACCCTCCCTCAGAGAAGCGTTAACAATCCCCTGGAGCCAGCCTCGTGTAACCTCCCGGGTGGCCAGCACCAACCAGGAGGGACACGGGTCCAATAAACATGTGGTGGCATTCAGCCGCCCCAGCAACCTGTCCATGTCCTCGGGAGCCACAGAATCAAACTCATCCCAAACAACATCAACAAGACGTGTCTCAGTCATCCCATCCGGATCATCACAATCTTGGTCCAAACTATCCCAAAGCTGAGCAATTTTATCGTATAGATAACCACTAAACTCCTCAGCACGTCCCTGCAAGGGGTCATCCCGTCCCCCCTGGTGTAAAAGGGAACGGGCCACCCGAAACAGGGCAGCCGGGCGGTTATCTGCCGACGCAATGAGGGTGGAAACATAGGAACGTTTCGCGACCCTCATTGCCACTAGGTAGGCTTTCGAAAAAGACCTAACTAGTGTCCGATCAGCCTCAGAATGGCTGGACCTCCAGGTACTCTCTAGGCGTCTTCTCCTCAGAGAACCAAGGAGCCAATTGAGATCTATGCTGGGTCAGAGGCCGCAAAGGCACAACACGGTCCAAAGCCCCAGCCACAGCCTGTTCCCAGGCCGCAACTAGTTCTTCAGTCGTGCCGTGGGCAAGATCATCAGGAAACGGCCCAAGCTCCGTCAGGAACCTCTCGGGGTCCATCAGGCACCTGGGACGGAACCAACACATTGGTTCCGTCTCCCTGCGGTGGTGAGTGGTGGTCTGAAAGTCTAGGAGGTGGAAAAAATGATCTGTCCATGACACCGGTGTCGTCACTAAATCCCCTAATATCAGATCATTAAACCACTGTCCAGAGATATAAATCAAGTCCAGGGGCACGCCCCCTTCTGCGCCCAGCCAGGTCTCCGTAATGCCCATGAAGTCCACGGACTCCCCCCGACTTTGTCGAAACGTCGCCAAGACACTTCCAATTTTACGCGGGAGAAAACCCGAATAACCAAAGACCTACATACACACACACACACACACATATGCCTAAATGATATTGAGGATGATAGTTTGCTAGATCCTTTTTCTTGCCTTTTTTAAATATATGGATCATTATATCCACTTCCCATACTTTTGACATATTATTTACGTATTAAGAGACAGCCATCTTATATATCGTAACCCTGGCTGACTCACATGAAAACAATAATAAGAACATAAAACACGACAAAAACTCCCAGCAACCAAAAGGTGACATTGTCCAAGTAACAGATCCATCGCAAGCAAAAGTCCGAGGCAGATGGATTCCTCAAAGAATAGCTTTATTGGAAATATTAAATTGGCACATATCTGATGAAAACCAACTCTGAGAGGCCCCTTGGTTTTCCCTAATTAAAAATAAAAGTTTTTTCCCCAACCCAAAATAATCGGTGACATTGCCCAATCAATGCAGTGTCTGCTAGTCTGGTGACTTCACTCCTCCTTCCTACAGGTGTGAGAACGTCCTTGGTTCCCAAGAGAAAGAATTTTATTTTGACTACACAACTCCAGCTATCTCTAATCCCCACTCCCTATCCCTCAGCTCCAGTGTGGCAGCACTGAAGCTCCAAGATGGCTTCAGCCAGGTCAGCTTCAGGGTTGACAGACACTTACACATACCACCTGGATCCAGCCTCTCTCTAGCTAAACACTTCTGAGAAAAATCAGATCTCCCAAACTTCCAGAAGTCTAGGATAATGAGAGTTTTCCTGATCTCATAGGGAAAGATGAGAGATAGTACCATTTAGGGAAGAGATCTGGAGAACCCACACCATATCAGACCTGGTAGAATGGGAAGCAGTGGTGGGTTACTACCGGTTTTCCCCAAATCGGGTGAACCGGTAGTGGTGGTGGTGGGAGGCTCTGCCCACCCACCCAGACGTCTCTGCGCATGCACAGAAGCGTTGCGCACACATGCGAGTACACGCCCATCCATGAGCAAACTGGTAGTGACGGGATTTGAAACCCATTACTGATGAGAAGGTACCCTCAAGGAGAGATGATCTCAGTAATAATGTGACCCTGAGCTATTCAGGGATTTAAAGGTGAGAACTGCATCCAGAAGGAGACTGGAAGTTGGTGCAGATTGTTCAGCAGTGGTGTAATATGGGTGTGATGGGCTATATGCTAAAATAAAGCCAGGTCATGACACACATTTGAAAGTAAATCAGGAAGCCTATAATTGAGGAGTATGTCTGGCAAGAACAAAGAATGCTTATCTACAGGAAATATGCATGTGTAAATCTTGTAACAATTCTGGGTGGTTAGAAAGCTGATAAAAGTAACAAGAGTTAGACAACTTGCAGGCCTCATCTAAAAATTAGGAATAGTGATGGCCTGCAGCCAATAAAATGTGTATTAGATAATTCCTGGGGCATTCATTAGCCAAGGCTTAAGAATAGGGACAACTAGAAACCAATAGAACATTGTAGAATTATTACTAAAATGTTTATTAGATGATAATTCTCACCTTGTCCTGCCTTCTCTTTTAGTGAAAATGTATAAAGCTTTCTTAATCCTTTGTTCTTGCTTCTTGGCATTTTGGCCAGGAGCCCTTTTCCTTGGAGTACTCCAATAAAAAGCAATTGGAAAATCTGCACCTCGTGTCTGGCGTCCATCATTGGCTTCGGCACCAAGCTCAGACCCGAATTGGGGACAACAGGTGAGTCATGAATCATAATAATTATCTCTACCATTAGATTCTGGACCACTTATACTCACAGATGGTCTTCAAAAGGAGCCCCATGTAGAGTGTATTGTGACAATCCAACTGAGAAATGACCAAAGTGCAGTACTTCTATTAATGTAAAAAAAATGATGACAAATTGGTTAGGATGCTTCTATAGGAGTTTGGGGAATTAAATCATCCCTTGAGGCTTTTCAGGTTTCAGTTGTTTAATTAATTTCTGAAATAGGGACAAGGAGCCACTCTGGAAGAGGGGGCCTTGCTGGATAAATTGAACATGTAGGAAGGTTCTGCTGCATAAAATTGGTGGAAATGAAACTTCTAGGGTTTTATTGAAATGTGGCAGTAAATTTGCAAATGAGGATTGAATCTCTTTTGAGAAAGATATCATTTTCTTTTCCTTTTTATAAATAATTTGCTATTGTCTTCTTCTAGGAAGTTCTTCAACCTTGCAGTTCAATCTTGTTCGTCTCACTAATCCCCATACCTTTTACCTTAAACTATCTACCATGGACCTTTCATGTTTCTTAAGAGATCCCTAAGGGGATGTGCATAAGCACACCAGTGTGCCTACCGTCCCTGTCCTACTGTCCCCATTTATATATAATCGTTCTATGTGTTTATGGTTATGTTTTGCCTATTTATATCCTTTTATTTTTGTCAATTTTTTTCATGTATCCATATCTATGTCTGTGGTATGTCTGTATTGTTACTTGTTTCCTTATACTTGTTGACAAACCAACCAACCAACCAACAAATAAAACAACAGATCTGGATTTCCAAAATAATCCCCCATTTGAATACCAACCAGAATTATTCTTGTTTAATTTTCTAGATCAGGGGTCTCCAACCTTGGTCCCTTTAAGACTTGTGGACTTCAACTCCCAGAGTCCCTCTGGAAGTTGAAGTCCACAAGTCTTAAAGGGACCAAGGTTGGAGATCTCTGTTCTAGGTCAACCTATACTTGAACCACTTGTGGCTTAGAAAGTTAAATAGAATCCTTACCATATGCTTGGTTCCAGCTTTACATTCAAGTATTAAGATTTTAAAACGAATGTATTGCTTTCCAAAATCAAAATACATGTCTGTATTTATGTGACTATGGACATATTTCAGGACTAGTCTGTGACATCTACTTTTGATTTATTCTTGTTAATTTTTTCCCTGTTTAGAGATTGGGATTTCAATCTCTGCCTTCTAAAGTCTGGAAGGCAATGCAGACTTCATTTATTTATTTAGGCAATGTAAGCAATGAATATTGATTAGTTCCTCTATAAGAGTAACAATTGCTAGCATAGACATTTTGATGCTTAAAGAATTGGCTTCCAGATAGTGAAGATGGAAGCTGGAGGCTAAAACATATGAAGAACTGGGTATGTCTAGTTTAATGAAAAGAAGGACTAGGGGAGACATGATAGCAGTGTTCCAATATCTCAGGGGCTGCCACAAAGAAGAGGGAGTCAAGCTGCTCTCCAAAGCACCTGAGGGTATAACAAGAAGCTATGGGTGGAAACTAATCAAGGAGAGAAGCAACTTAGAACTAAGGAGAAATTTCCTGACAGTTAGAACAATTAATCAGTGGAACAACTTGCCTACAGAAGTTGTAAATTCTCCAACACTGGAAATTTTTAAGAAGATGTTGGATAACCATTTGTCTGAAGTGGTGTAGGATTTCCTGCCTAAGCAGGGGGTTGGAGTAGAAGACCTCCAAGATCCCTTCCAACTCTGTTATAATGAGGCGGGAGCATTGGAATAATCCATAAATCCATAATTTTTTCTTCTTAATATGATACCTGTACTCTTAACATATCTCCCTGTATTCAACTATCTTATATTTTATATCTTATGATTGCCTGCTTTGTAACCTTATTATAAATGAGGAACTGGAAGTGCCTGCTCTACGGGAACATTGTTGAAACTTACAAGAAATGGAACATAACAGGAAACCATATGGGTAGTGTATGATATTTGCTCAACCGTTACCATATTTGGATATTAGGTGCTTTTTGCTATAGGAAATGTATTGCTAAGATATGATACTGTACTTTCTGTAATTTTCCATAGTTACTTCTGCTTTTTGAGTTAAGGTCTTTAAAACCATCTGCCCGGGCGTATCCCGGGCAGTCCAGACTTTGGTGTTTGAACACACTGGGCTCTGATGCATCAATAAAGTCTGTTTCTCTCACCTTCCTGGTCTCGAGTCTTTCTCTTGGAAAAGTGTGGCAGTAACTGGACAACTGGACTTTGCTGCTACAATTCTATTCTATTCTATGAGTCTGGGAACAGAAAGAACAGTGAAGCTACTGGTACACCACAGAATACTTGGAGTTCTGATCCATAAAAGCCAGTAAATATTTAAATGCTGAAGAATGAGAGACATTAAAGCATTCACAAGACTTTTTGCTTGTTTGCTTGATTGCTTGATTGCTTGCTTGCTTTATGGAAAACATCTATACAATTAGAAAATCAATAAAATAATTATTGGACAGAATGTTAATCATTAGCAAAACAGACAACCGTCTACACATACTATTGGAGGAATAAAAGCATCAGCTAGTATTTCCATTTGAAGAAGCATAGTAATTTTTCCTCTTATACCCCGGAATATTTAAACAAAAATAAAATGTCACACATTTCTGTTTTAAACTCAGTACTGTGACTTCTTACAAGGACATGAATTGTGTTATTAAGACTCATATGACTCATATTATTGTTGTTGATTCACCTGAAACACAATATGATTCACATGAATAGCATTCTTGATTCATATGATTCATATACAGCCAAAAATATAGAAAATCTTAAAGTGGTTGGTTTTAGAACTTTACATCACATTCCATGGGATATAAAAATACTGCAGTTTTAAGATACCAGGCAAGAAATGCAATTCTACCCATGAATAATGCATACTTAGAAAATGGTACTGTTTGTTAATATATTGATTAAAATAATTTCCTCTAATTAACTCTAGTTAATCTAGGTCCTCTTTGTTTTAAAGCAATCGATTTAAATCCAAAAGGGCAGCAAAATCTCATACAGTCTACTTAGAGTTAAGTCACACTTATTAAAAACAGCTCACACCCAAATAAAGTAGATGGAGGATTACAGTTTAAAGCAAGAAGACATTGGAAGCAGAAATTACAAAGCATAGCATACTGTTGTCCTTAAGGCAAGTGTAGAAAAGTAATCCTCACTGTTCCTATTGATATCCTGAGCAATCCTATATTCATTAGATCATTTCCCCTTGGTAGTAATAAAGTAGTAAAGAAACAGGGAAAAGCTTCCAATTACTAAAAACAATCTGTTATACTAGGGAAAACAGATTGCCATTACTATAGAAAGGTGAGTTCCAGCTACACTTTCTGAGACCTCTGCAGAGTGTTAAAATACACCCTTACACACATACAAATGTGAATTGGGTAATAGAGAAAAAGAATGAATGCTCCCTTTCCAACACTTGGCAGAATTTATTGTCCTTGTAGACACTCACAAGGAGGTACATCTATGCTAGGCAGAGATCTTAAGCTTTAGTCAATGGTGTCCATACCTGTAGAGCAGAGATATCTCTTGTGTTGTTTTGTACTAAGAGCAGCTGGTTTTGTGTGGTTTGTATCTAGGAAAGTGGAAAAAATTGAAGGATGTTTATAGTCTGAAGAGTGTCAACTCGCGAAGCATCCCTGGCCTGCTCTCGAGTTGCCAGAGGCAAGGGGGGAGGATGGGAAACCAATGAAGCAGCATGGCAGCCAAAAACAAAAGCACATTCCAGACATATCCCTCTTAAGGCTGTCTCCCAGAGTTACTCACAGTGGCTGGAGGGGAGTGAGTGCTACAACCTGCAAAGTTGCTCCATTGGCAAATGTGATTGATGACACACCCTGGGGGAAGGGGGACACAGTGTCATGATTGGGGCATAAATTACATGGGGTCAGAGTTTGCCTAACTTGGAAACTGCCAATATGAAACTCCTAATAAATGATTTAATTAGGGCACCTGTCAGAACCCTGACAAAGAGGCTAAGGGACGATAGGAAAAGTCAAGGATTTGAAAAGGAGCCTATTGAATATGCTGCACTAGAAGTCAAGGACAGGGATGATAATGAAGGGTGGGGAAATAAAAAAAGATGGTGGAGAGAGAATGGCAAAGATGTGAGGCATACAAACCTTGCTCTACTTGGTCCAAATTTTCTATTTCCTTGCTACCCCCAGAAGCAAATAAAATCTTTTTCTCCATTATTACTTTCAGAAGATACCTGTACATATACTAAATCTGGTAAAGCAATGAGTGCCAGTAACGATAAGAGCACTACTTTCTCTCACAGTGATATTTATATGCCCCAAAGGAGTTTTTCTTATCCTAATTTGCATATATAAAATAGTTTTGTATTGTTTTCAAAATATATGTCTGTTGTGTATAGCAGGGGTCTCCAGCCTTGACAACTTTAAGCCTGGTGGACTTCAACTTCCAGAATTCCACAGCCAGCAAAGCTGGCTGGGGAATTCTGAGTGTTGAAGTCCACCAGGCTTAAAGTTGCCAAGGTTGGAGACCCCTGGTGTATACGATGGTTTACGTAACAATAGCACTTTGGGAAACTCACATTCCGAGTTGTTTTAAATGGCAGCTGTCTTCTTTTCTATGCTGGAGAGTCAATAATTTAAATCAGTATTTATCAAACTTGGTAACATTAACATGTGTGGGCTTCAATTCCCATAATTCCACCATTAACTAGGTTGATTAGCTGGGAAAGTCTGTGAATTCAAACCCATCCAACTTATAGTTGTCAAGTTTGAAAAATATTAATTTAAAGGAACATTAGTGCATATTCACTGGGCATATCCCCTTGATACTATTTTTATGTTATAGATACAGTAAATACCATAATGATGTGGGTTAAGTTTCAAAGATATAAACGTGTGATTAAATTATACTCTCAAAATGTGAAAATTCCTGTGCATGAAGAGCTTTGGAAATATTACTTTCTTGACAATAGCAAACCATGATTCTTTATTCTTACAACAATGTATAGATGCTAGATTTTAAGAGCACTGCAATCAAATAAAATCTGCAGCATTTTGGATGACCTGTATGAAGATGATAAGTCTTATGAGCAGCATTCTTCGGTTGGTATTAGATAATGAATCACACCATACAGTTAGATAGATAGATAGATAGATAGATAGATAGATAGATAGATAGATAGATAGATAGATAGGTAGGTAGGTAGGTAGGTAGGTAGGTAGGTAGGTAGGTAGGTAGGTAGGTAGGTAGGTAGGTAGGTAGGTAGGCAGGTAGGTAGGTAGGTAGGTGTGTGGGTAGGCAGATAGCTAGGTAGATGATAGATAGATAAATTGTTATAAATATATCCAAATGAGATATGACAGCTCAGAAACATTTCTTAGGTTAAATACAGTATACCTTTTTAAAATACCAGGAATAATAGAATAGAATAGAATTTTTTATTGGCCAAAAGTGGTTGGACACACAAGGAATTTGTCTTGGTGAATAGAAAGCCCCACCAGAAGTTCAGAACTGCCCATCTTAAGTTTCCTAAACTAAATTGAAATTCAGCCTTAATGTTTCTGAAAGACAAATACAGAAAGAGAGAGAAAGAAAATGCTAAGATATTAAATGTTGAAAATTATTTAGAGAGTATTTTTCCAGCAGTAGCATAATGTGAGTTAATTTATGCTTTTTGTGATGTGGGGAGATTGGAATATGTCATTAAAATACACACATTAATGTGGCAAAGTTATTAAAGCTATAAATCTCTCCCATGCTACAGATGAATTTAATAAATTACAGGAATGCCATTATTCTGTATTACAAATCTGAGCATTAAACTATTTCACTTTCAAATTTATCATGAGTATGGATCTAAATTTTTTAAATTTATCATACTAGCAAAAGTGACTAAGAAATCTACATAAAAAGAATCTCACTACACTCACTAATTAAAATATTGTACTTTTAAAAAGAAGAATCAATACATTTGAGGAAAGAGAAAGTATATTAAAATTGTGTATTATTTATTGATAATGAATCACTTAATCAATCAATTTAGTATGTCAATAGAAGAGAATATACATGTCTCAGAACTGAACTGTGAAGTCCTTGGTACACTCTGAGTACCAAATCATGTGGGTAAAGATTTAGCCACAATATTACAGAAGTGGTCTAAGTGAGCTGTTGCAAGTTCAAAACAATGATTTCTAAGACAATATGGCAGTCTCCTCAATAAAAGTTAACCTATCAATTCTCGTTTTCCTTCCTTCCTTCCTTCCTTCCTTCCTTCCTTCCTTCCTTCCTTCCTTCCTTCCTTCCTTCCTTCCTTCCTTCCTTCTCCTTCTTTGTCTTCTTTTTTGCAAAATACAGATATTTTATAGTCTCTTTAACACAAAGATTATAAATCTGTGAAACCTAGGGAAAAAAGGTTTCAATTGTCTAAACTATTCAGGGTTTAGAACTTCATCTTTTCATGATAGCCTATCTCTCATTTTTCATTTTTTTCATAAAATGAAATAGGGAGTTCCCAGTGCTTTGTTGTTGTTAGTTGCGAAGTCGTGTCCGACCCATCGCCACCCCATGGTTCCTCCAGGCCTTCTTGTCCTCTACCATCCTCTGGAGTCCATTCAAGTTCACGCCTACTGCTTCAGTGACTCCATCCTGCCACCTCGTTCTCTGTCATCCCTTTCTTTTTTGCCCTCTCTTTTCAGAATAGTAAACAAGATGGTGATATTCTACTTCTCCTAAATGGAACTCAAAGAATTGGGATCAAAATGTGATGAGCTATAGCCCTCTAACCAAAAGTACATTTGCCAGTGCAAGGATTCTTTTCATTTAGCCATATTGAATATCGAGCCCTGGAATAGTTTAGGCTGACTTTGAACTGTCCCACACAAACATTTCAGAAGGAGAGCTCATCTGAAAATAAATATGCCATTGGCCTGGTGGAGGAAGAAGGAGCAGGAGGAGACAGGAAAGAGCAACAAGTCAAACTTCTGGATTTACAGATGGCATCATTCCCAGATTCATCCATTAACAAGTGGTAGCTATACCCTAACAACAGGGCTGTAGATCTTCCCCCCTGCATTTAGCCAAAGGGTAAAAAAAAAAATCAACAAAGCTTTACTTCCTTCACCATTACTCTGCCACTATTGCTTTCCTCATGATTAGTTTGGGCTGGCAAGTCTTCCAATAGGAAGATTTATTTGTCTATGGCTCATATGGCTCTAAACAATGTAAGGCCAATGATTTAGGATTCTCCGTTAGGTTCCTTTTTCAAGTGCTACAGAGGAGTGGAGAGATAAGTAGCTTGGACACTACAGCACTTTCTTCCCTTCTCTATGGCATAGCAGAGGTGGGTTTCAGCAGGTTCTGACCAGTTCTGGAGAACCGGTAGCAGAAATTTTGAATAGTTCGGAGAACTGATAGTAAGCATTCTGACTGGCCTCGCCCCCATCTGCTTCCTAATTCCCAGCTGATCTGGAGGAAATGGGGATTTTGCAGTAACCTTCCCCTGGAGTGGAGTGGGAATGGAGATTTTACAGTATCCTTCCCCTGCCATGCCCACCAAGCCACGCCCACCTAGTCATGCCATACCCATCAAGCCACACCCACAGAACCGGTAGTAAAAATGTGGAAACCAACCATGGTGGCACAGGCTATTTTTAACTCAATGAGTTAAGCCTTTATATCTTTAGTAAAACTGACTCCTAATTGCCTGTTCAAGGTTAAATCATGCCTCCTAATAATTACTTTACAACAGAGCTATCTTGCAGGATATAGTGTATAGTGAATTTTTCCCAGATACTACCGTATATGGATTGCAGCTGAATCTTTAAAGAAGACTGGCCTTCAACCTAAGACAAGTAAGCTGATGCACATACAGAGAGACACTCACAAAAAAAACACATTAGAACAAGTTTTCATAGAAATGTCCTGCATCCTCTAAGCCCTTTCTGATAGGCAAACCAGAAACTTAAGACTTCATGTCAGAAGGTCACAGACCTTTAATATCTGATATAATACGAATACACAGCAAGGGGATAAAACTTCAGATCCACATTGATACAGATTTTCACTAGGTTTATTGAACTCTGGAAGAGTGGGTTGTTGCTATATTCTTTTTATCTTTTGGTTTAGGTAATGGTGAAAAGAGCAGAAATGAGTTCCTAATCTAGTACGTTTTCTCAATTTACCTCCATAGAAAGAACTGTTTTAAAGAGGTTGCCAACAACAGAAAAGTGGAGTGGACAAAAGGACATTTTGACTCAGGATGCAAATCCAGTCTAAAAGGGATTGGTATCACTTTGATAACTTTGGAAAGACAAAATAAAATAATGTAACAGATCAGAGGCAGGTTTAAGGGTGGAGAATGCCAGTTTGTCCAATGTGACAAGTTTTCTGACTCTGAAATTACAGTATAAGCAAACTCACTCAGTTAACTACCTACAGAAGAAATGAAGTAGAATGAGAAAGAATTTAGATTACTTCAGACCTTTTTATTATGCTTAACTAAATTTATCTTGCCCTCTACTAGCACACCTTTAAGACCTTGTAATTTGCAGGGTTGCATTAATCTACATCCTGCAGATATAGCTTAAAGAATATTCAGAAGTAACACATTATTACAGAACTGCTTCTCATTATAAAAATAAAACATTTATGAGAGAAAAATGGGTCTGGGCTAGTGAAGATATCCCAGTGAAATATTTATTCACTTCAAAATTACTGAAAAAGATACGTTAATGTTTTTTTGAGAATAGCCTCCATCCTGCCTGAAAATGTGAACTTTTTCACTAAGTAATAAGTGGAAGTCCTCTACCTTTGATCATGATTGTTTGATATAATAGCAGGAGAGAAGTAGCACTTCAGGAGAAAAGTAGCAACAGATACTAAGAGAACTAAGTAAGAGAATGATTCTTGGCATCTTCTGAAATGGACATATGCCCCAAGCCAGTGGTGGGATTCAAATAATTTAACAACCGGTTCTCTGCCCTAATGATTTCTTCCAACAACCAGTTCACCATACTGCTCAGAAAGTTAACAACCGGTTCTCCCGAAGTGGTGCGAACTGGCTGAATCCCACCACTGCCCCAAGCCCACTGACCTGAGTCTAGCACAAGCTTTATGGCAAGAACAAACATTCTTGAGAGTACAAGAACAAATTCAAATTAAAAGATGGAGGAAGGAGACCATCAATAGCATAGCATAGCAAGAGCAAGAGCATTTACACTTATATACTACTTCACAGTGCTTTATAGCCCTCTCTAAGTGGTTTAGAATGTCATTATATTGCTCCCAACAATCTGGGTCCTCATTTTACCAACCACGGAGGGATGGAAGGCTGAGTCAACCTTGAGCCTGGTGAGATTCAAACTGCCAAATTGCAGGGACCGGGCAGTCAGCAGAAGTAGCCTGCAATACTGCATTCTAACCACTGCGCCACTGTGGCTCTCAAGCAAGGAATAACATTAAAGGAGGATATGGCTGAAGAATCTGACCTCCCTTATATTTTTATTTTTATTTATTTATTTATTTGTCACAACAGTATATATAAGCATAAGCAATAAATAACTATACGATATATAAACATATATATAAGCATAAGCATGAAATAACTGTATGAATTGGATACCATCAAAGGGAACATTAGGACAGGAATGGTAGGCATGCTGGTGCTCTTATGCACGCCCCTTACAGTCCTCTTAGGAATGGGGTGAGGTCAATAGTAGATAGTCTTTGGTTAAAGCTTTGGGGATTTTGGGGAGAGACCACAGAGTCAGGTAGTGCATTCCAGGCATTAACAACTCTGTTACTGAAGTCATATTTTCTGCAATCAAGATTGGATTAGATTCCTTAGAGGATCCTGAATAGATAGAGAGTTGGAATGCCTAAATGTAAAACAAATGTGATTGAATGGAGATTCTTAGTGGATAACAACACATTACATGAATATAGAGAGAGACACCAAATCTGGCCCATCCGCTGGCATGTTGGCTACCACCAGAAACATGTACAGATAATGATTTATTTTTGGCTAATGACAAAGCCAAGAAAGTGACTTCATCCTGACAGTTTAAAGTTTATCTAGACTTGGAAGAAGAAGCTTGATACAACGGTTGAATGTTAGATTAGGAATGAGAAAACTCAGGTTCCTGGTTTCATAAACAATAAAACTCACTGGCAAGCGAATAACTTGCTCTTGAAGTTTTGCTCCTTGGAGTTAGAGTTAGATCAATGATGCTCTTGGTGTGTGTGTGTGTTTCTTCTGAGAGTTCAGATTTTACTTGCTTTGATAGTTGCCTAGACAATGCTAGAACAGGACACAAATTCATCCTTTACTTATGTGTCCTGGCAATTGTGCAAAATAGATCCAACTGGAATTTCCTCCCCCCCTTTTCTATTTTGTACAAATTGAACTGGCAGATGAGCGTCAGCAGGCTATCTGGCATTCAGGACATTTTTCGAAGGGATCTTCTGCAACATGTGGATGCAGCTGGAAAGGAACTGAGTTATAGGGGCAGAATCAAGTCGAAAGACTGATTGTTACCAACCCCATATCCATCAATGTGTTTTGCCTTCTACATCCAAATTGGATGGTTGCCTTTCCAGCAATTTTTTTAAAAAATATTATTATTATTATCCTCCCTTGTATTGTCTATGGACTAGCACTATCTTGGAACGGACTGACTTGAAATGATTAATGTCTCTCTTTGGAGTGTGGCTGATGTGAGAAATGGAGGGAGAAAAGGTAGAAAGGAATGGTGACCCATGGAAATTGTTTTAACCTTCAAATTATCCAAGGTCTAAGTGCAGAAGCAATCATTGTCATGCTGCTATGAGAGTGAGGGTGAAATTGACTGGTTCAGTGGCCTGGAAGGAAGACATTATGGGTAGGCTGTTCTATTAAAGTTGTGAGAGGAACAGGAAAGCTGGAGGGAGGCGTAAATCACATCATCAGTTTAGAATCCTTGCATTGCCAGGAGAAAACCAAGTCCAGCCCTTTTCTGAATTTTGTTCAACCTTACCTACAATCAATTTATTGCTGATCATTAGTTGACCAGATTCTTGTGTATAGGCTTCAATAAACTGTTTATAGCAGGGATCCCCAACCTTTCGGACATCAGGGACCACTAAATTCATAATTTTAATTCCCGTGGACCACTAATATGAACTGCTTAATGACTGGCTGGGTGACTGTGGCTAGGTGGTCATGAAAAAATGAAAAGAAAAGAATCCTTGGGAAAAGGAATCATTGGGTGACTGAATATGAAGTGTTGTTTATTTATTTATTTATTTATTTATTTATTTATTTATTTATTTATTTATTTATTTATTTATTTATTTTGTCACAACAATATATGTAACTATCATACAGAAAGGTTATATAGTATATAAAGGTATAGAAGAAAAGAAAAACAATAGGACAGGAATGGTAGGCACATTTGTGCGCTTATGCGCGCCCCTTATGGTCCTCTTAGGAATGGGGTGAGGTCAATAGTAGAAAGTTTTTGGTTAAAGCTTTTAGGATTATGAGAAGAGACCACAGAGTCAGGTAAAGTATTCCAAGCACTGATGATTCTGTTACAGAAGTCATATTTTCTGCAATCTAGATTAAAGCGGTTGACATTAAGTTTAAATCTATTGGTTGCCCTTGTATTATTGCAATTAAAGCTGAAGTAGTCTTTGACAGGAAGGACATTACAATAGATGATTCTATGAGTTAAACTTAGGTCTTGTCGAAGGCGACGGAGTTCCAAGTTTTCCAAGCCCAGGATTTCAAGTCTAGTGGGATAAGGTATTTTGTTGTTTACAGAGGAATGGAGAACTCTTGTTGCTAACAATGTAATGCTTTGCCCAGGGATATATGCCTGTTGTACTAGATTTTACAGCTATTTCTGTTTTGCGTACAAATTACCATTTTAACATAATGAAGAGTGGTGGGTAGGTTTCACATTAAAAAAAAACCAACACCTTACAGAATATAATGTGCTATGAAGCAAAGAAGACCTATGTTTCTCACCTATTTATTCACAACCACTTACTTAGACCTAGTGACACATTTAACAGAGGACTCCAAGGACACTTCAGAATGAAATGATTTAATATATTGCATTATATAACAAATCCAACTTTGTCATAGATAGATTTTTTTGGGGGGTAGTCATTTCCTGATTAAGATACATGTACTTGGGTGAGAAAGGAGGGGACAAGAAACAGTTATTTTTGTCTAAGCTGGTAGACATCTTGGTAGCTTTGATTATGCAATAAATGAAGCAATAAAATGAAACAAACAAACTTTGGTGCCATTTATTGCCTCAGACTCCCTTTATGTACCAGTAGAGTCAAATAAAGCTCTGATTACTTTGATAACATTCAGTGATGAAGATATCAGAAAAGAACGAGATACTAGATCAATCTTTTTTTCCACAGACCCTCCAGAAATATAGACAGCACACCTTGTTTATTTATTTAAAAGAGTGATACGGCTGCTCATGTCAGGCAAATTTAGATGGCTTATAACAACCATAAAACCAATAAATGAAAGAGTAACTAAAATATAAAACAATAAAGAAAAACCCTGCACTTCAATCCCTTCCCACTTTTGGATGTCTCACAGTGGGTTTACCTAGGCTGCTTCCATGTGTTCTACATTATAAACTCAGTGCCTCAGTCATAGGCCAAGTCTTAATGGCTTTGCAAATGGCTAGAAGAATAGAGGCCTATCAAATCACTGATGGGAAGGACTTCCACAAGATAGAGGCAGCCAAAGAAAAGGCCAGTTCCATGATCCCTGCTAGATGGCAAGATTTCAGGGAGGAGACATGAAGTGGGCACACTCTGTCTGATCTAGTGAGATGGGCAAATATTCTCAGGAAAAGGCAGTCCTGCAAATAACTGCCACCATTGGAAGCAGGAGAATATAAAGCATGTAAGTCAACCGCGGCTGACTGTTGGGGGCGAGTTATTGGCCCCAATGGAAAGGGTGCGCAACTGGGGTGTCCTCCTGGATGGGCGGCTGTCGTTCGATGATCATCTGGCGGCCATCTCCAGGAGGGCCTTTTACCAAGTACGCTTGGTCCACCAGTTGCGCCTCTTCCTTGACCGGGATGCCTTATGCACGGTCACTCATGCTCTGGTTACATCTCGTTTGGACTATTGCAATGCTATCTACATGGGGCTGCCCTTGAAGTGCACCCAGAGGCTGCAGCTAGTCCAGAATGCAGCTGCGCAAGTAGTAACGGGAGCCACTCGTTGCTCCCATGTAACACCACTACTACACAGTCTGCACTGGCTTCCTGTGGTCTTTCGGGTGCGCTTTAAGATTTTGGTTACCACCTTTAAAGCGCTCCATGGCTTAGGGCCCGGGTACTTACGGGACCACCTCCTGTTACCTCATGCCTCCCACCGACCCGTACGCTCACACAGAGAGGGTCTTCTCAGGGTGCCGTCCGCCAAACAATGTCGGCTGGCGGCCCCCAGGGGTAGGGCCTTCTCTGTGGGAGCTCCTACACCTTGGAACAAACTTCTCCCTGGTTTACGCCAAGTGCCTGATCTTCGGACTTTTCGCCGTGAGCTGAAAACACATTTATTTATCCAAGCGGGACTGGATTAAAAGTTTACTTAATTTTAACTGGGGTTAATTATTAATTTTTAGGTAATGGGGTTTTATCATTTTAACTGTAATTTTAAATTCTGGCCTATTTAAATAAGTTTTTTAATTAGTTTTTATTGTGTATGATTTCTGTATTTTTACCTGGCTGTAAACCGCCCTGAGTCCTTCGGGAGATAGGGCGGTATAAAAATTTGATTAAAATAAAATAAAAAAAAAAGTAAGTGAGTTTCATGAATGCATGAAGAGCTGCAGTGGTTAGAATGCAGTACTGCAGGCTGACTCACTGTTCTCTCCACGAGTTCAATCAATCCTGACTAGTTCAAGGTTGACTTCTATCCTTCCGAGGTCAATAAAATGAGGACTCAGATTGTTGGATATAACATGCTGACTCTGTAAACAGATTAGAGAGGGCTGTGAAGTGCTGTAAAGCGGTATATAAATCCAAGTGCTTTTGCTATTGCTATCTCACTGTTCATTTTCTGATCCTGAATGCTGAACAAAACTTTTATTGACCTGATCCAGAGGAGTTCTGTATTCTTAAAAGAGGTAGTATCATTGAGGGAGGGGAACTCATTATGAATGCTTTCCTAAAAACAGTGTCAGCACTAAATTGATCTCCAAAGCAACACCTGAAACATGTCCCAAGCTTCTTGGATGAGAAGCAAAATGTCTTCAAGAAAAAACCAAGAAAGTCCAGTTGACTTTTGAAAAGGAACTTTGGGACAACCAAGACAACACCTGAAGCACTTGCCTTGTCAACTCCACGGAGAGCTACAGTACTGAATATTAACAGATATGGAGATCCAAAATTTTATAAGAAATGTTTATAAGAAGTCCTTATCCCCTTATTTGAGACCCTTAGTCTGACCACCTATTCATCTTTGAATTTTGCTCCTAACTATGGCAAAAGTATACTGTAGATGTCTTTTTTTTAAAAAAAAAGTTTAAAAACACTATTCAAATTTAGCACCTGTAAAACTATCACTAATTCCTAAGGCTGATCATCTATTATGCCAGGCAATTAACTGTAATGGGATCCAAGCAATCACATTCTGCCTATCTTTTCTGCGGGATGCATTAAGTCATCCCTGTAGAGATGTAAAATTCCAGCAATGCTAAATTGTGTGTGCTGGATAGAAGTTCAACTGCAGCCTCAGGAAAGTTTCTGCTTTCATCACAGTTTGTGTAATTATATGTGCTAATCTCCATGCCATCACTTAAATAATTAGCACAAGCTGGCTTCAAATCTCTTTGTTTAAAGAACATATATAAGGTGCCAGAATATAAAGTAGGTGTGAACTTTTGCTTTCTTAATGATGAGGTGCAAAATTTCAGTATTTGCTAAGCAGCATTGGCATATTGAAAGAAACACACAAGAGAATGGGGAATTTGAGGCCAAAAAAAAATGTGTCCTCTAAAATTATCTCACCTCCAAGATTCTTTCATAATCTGATACACTATCTCTTCAGTCTCCAGCATTGGAAAACTATGCTTCATGTTTACATTAAAAGGGACTCTGTGATGCACTGGTGCTTATGATGGTTATGGCCGAATGGCTCCATATAGGACAGGAGTGTCAAACTCAAGGCCTGCGGGCAGGATCCAGCCCACGGGGTGTTTAGATCTGGTCCATGGGGCCTACCTTGAAACAGTGAAGGACCAGCCCATGATGCCTCTGCCAGTGAAAACAGAGCTTGGAAGGGTTGCGTGCCGCCTTTCTGAACAACATTTTTGTTGGCAGAGAACTGCAGGAGATCATCACAGCCAAAAATGGACCCCTGGAGGGCTGCATGTGGGCTGCAAGACATTGACCTGGCCACAAGCACCCTGGCCATCCACCCCAGCTACGCCCACTCAACCCCCCCTCCAAGGTTAAACACCACCCTGATGTGGCCCTCAATAAAATTGAGTTTGACACCCCTGATATAGAAGCATTCACTGAATCTGGACATTTAATCAGCAAATACAAAAAGAAATGAAGACTGTTTTCCAATTTCTTCAGCCACCCACCCCAGACATCCATACAAATATAGTAGTTTCCCCCCTTTTTTTAATAAGCATCCGCATACTTTTATTTATGACTCTTATTCAAAATTTTTAAATTTTCAGCGTAATTGAATTAGATTTTTAATTGGTTATTGTATTTTAAACTGTTGATATTTATGTTTTATTTCTGCTGTACACCGCCCTGAGTCTTCGGAGAAGGGCGGTATAAAAATATAAATAATAAATAAATAAATAAATAAATAAATACATTACTGTATTTATTTCTAAAGATGGCAAGCATTTACTAGAGCAACCTATTGATCTATCTAATTTAATACTATGTAAGGAAGGACTGGAGAACATTTTGGTGGTTGAAGTTGAGAGTTTTCATATTTTCTGAGATAGCCAGAGCTGTAGTAGCTGATCGTGTGGCTGGCATGACTAAATTCAAAGATGCATGGAATGCTGTTACCTTCCCACCAAAAGTGGTCCCTATTTTTCTACTTGCATTTTTTACGTGCTTTCGAACTGCTAGGTTGGCAGAAGCTGGGACAAGTAACGGGAGCTCACCCCATTACACGGCACTAGGGATTCGAACCGCTGAACTGCCGACCTTTCGATCGACAAGCTCAATGTCTTAGTCACTGAGCCACTGCATCCCTTACTATTATATAGCCACTGGTATATAAAGGCTTTGGAGCCCAATGGCTCAGTGGTTAAAGATGCTGAGCTTATCACCAGGAAAGCTGATAGCATGGGTTCAAGACCTGAACACTGCTGCCATTCCTGACCCAGTTCCTCCTTTCCTAGTAGTTCAAAATCTTGCAAATGTGAGTAGTTTAATAGCATTCCATGTGCCTTTGGTATATAGCCATGCTGACCACATGACCACAGAAAATGTCTTCGGACAAGGATGGCTCCTTCGGCTGAGAAATGAGCATCTTGGCCTAGAGTCAGAAACAACTGAACAGGGAAACATTTAGTTTTGTATAAATGATACAGATATTATAACAATATAGTTATATATTTAGCAAGTGCAAGTCATTCTGATCTAACAACGGGAACTGTAGATAAAATCTGAGTGCTCTCTAAAATTAGCTATCAATGGAATTAATGAATACAAATGTCTTTATAGAAAATGCACTATAAAAGAAAATGGAGTATAATTTTAAAAACACCATTTTGTATTATATGCACTTAGTATATAATCTTATATTTCCTTTAGAATATGTAGGCAGAAACATATTACATTTACATGACCATATCTTGGGGTTGGTTGGTTGGTTTGACCTTTTCATCATACAAAGCCAGTTTTAGGCTTTTGGTGTTATATATGCCCTAATCTTACATATTAACAGAGTTGGAAGGGACCTAACAGATTATCTAATCCACCCCCCTGCTCAAGCAGGAGACCCTATACCATTTCTGACAAATGGCAGTCCAATCTTTTCTTGAAAGTCTCAAGGGATGAAGCTCCCACAGCTTCTGAAGGCAGCTTCGCAAATCTTTTGGCAATTGTCTCTGGTGGTTTAAAAAGAAAAAAAGAAAAAAATGTGGAGAGATTGAAGATGGAATGTTTAGCCCAATTTCACAAAATAAGCTTGCATGATACTTAAAACTAAAAGAAAAAAATAATCTTGAGAAGGAATCTAAAGGAAATGAAATCACCAATAATATTGTATGGAGGAAACAATAGCCTTTTTTAAAGGAATACTTCTGTGTATAGCTCTTAGGAATAATTTCCGTTTGCAATTCAGTTTTTAAATGTAACATTTTGTCCCTTATGTCTAAAGCATTCAATAAAGAAGACTGTGCATTGATAAAAGGATATCAGTAAAAGAGAAAGCTGTGCATGTATTGGGGGAAAAGAAGACATTGAAATATGGGGGAGAACAATCCAGTAACTCTGATACATGAAATGACCCAGTTAAACATTTATCTTATGTCTTAAATCAGTGGCTTACTATTTAATAAAAACAGACAGTTTAAAATCTGAAAAAGTGAGACATAAACCACACAACAGCATGGGGAGGGAATGAATACTCAAGTCACAGTTCTTCAAACGATTAGTACTTAATAAAATAATACTTGAAAAGTAAACATAATGGCTGTGATGCAGTTAGAAAGTATGATTTTGTTCTTCACATAACTTGCTGAAATGACCATTCTTTGTCTCGAAGAATGATATAAGATTACGCTTTATATATTTAAAAATAAAGAGACAAATTTCCCAGGGGGAAAAAATGAAAAAAAAAAGGTGAGAAAAAATCTTTCCAATAAATTGAGGCTGATAGCCATACTAGTAGGTATTTCAATATAGATTGCAATAATTCCTTTGGCAGGAAGGTCTGCTGAAATTAGTTGGAGTTACACATGGGGTTATATTGTACGTTGCTTATAGTTCAGCCTATGAAGAACATATCAACCTAATTAATTGTAGAATAATTAGATTTGCATGAAACTAAAGGCAAACTATCATAAACCTCATTGAAATTTCCTGTCCAATTAATGAGAACATCAAGCGGCATCAAGGTTGATCATAGATAATTGTCCCAAGTGATTCAATTACCAAAAGAAGTTTGTAACAAAGAGATTCACTGTTGTACTTACGTTTCCAAGTAGAACACATCCATCCAAAACCATCAACAAAAAATATTATTTATAAACAATGATCTTTATAAACATAAGCAAGATAAATTAACAAATACAATTCATTCACTGCGAATCTTAATTCTGCTCAAATGACTTATACAGCGAGACTTTTCATCTATTCAGTTACTCTGATTTTTAATTACATGATACCTTTCATCATTCAAACAGTGTAATCCTTTATCAAAAATTCAAAGTTCAGACAAAAATCTGTCAAAAACCAATCATGCCAGGGGAATCTTACTACATTATTTGACAAAGTGACTAAATTAGTGGCCCAGTGAAATGCTGTGGACATACTATAGGTGGACTTTAATAAGGCATTTGACAAAGTAGACTACAACCTATGTCTTCGTGAGATTAAAATTGGGATAGATAGCATCACCACTAGCTGGATTTGTAACTGCCTAACCAACCACATTCAGTGTGTAGTCCTCAATGAAAATACATCATCTTGGAGGGAAGCCTGCAAAGAGGAATCTCAAGGGTCTGTTTTAAACCCAATATTCTTCAACATCTTCACATACAATTTAGATTAGGGCATAGAAGGAAAACTCATCAAATTTGCAAATGACACCAAGCTGGGGGAACCAACACATTAGAAGATAGGCTCAAGATCCAGAAGGATCTTGATAGACTTGAACACTGGGTTCTAGCCAACAAAATGCAATTCAGCAGTGAGAAAAGTAAGGTTCTACATTTAGGCAAGAAAAAAACAAATGCAATGTATAGATAGGTGGTACCTGGCTCATGAACAGTAACTATGGGAGGGATCTAGGAATCCTAGTGGACCACTGCTTAAGTACAAGCCAGGAGTGTGCAGCAGCTGCCAAAAAAGCCAATGAAATCCCAGGTTGCATCAATAGAGGGATAGTACCAAGTAGCACCACTTTAAACTGCACTAATAAGACTGCACTTGGTGTACTGCATCTGCTTTTGGTCATCACAATACAAAAAAAGATGCTGAGACTCTAGAAAGAATTCAGAGAATACAATAAGGGGTCTGGAGGCTAAATCAGAGGTGGGTTTCAGCAGGTTCTGACCAGTTCTGGAGAACCAGTAGCAGAAATTTTGAGTAGTTCAGAGAACCAGTAAATACCACCTCTGGCTGGCCCTGAACCCATCTATTCTCTGCCTCCCAAGTCCCAGCTGACTGGGAGGAAATGGGGATTTTGTAACAACCTTCCCCTGGAGTGGGGTGGGAATGGAGATTTTACAGTATCCTTCCCCTGCCATGCCCACCAAGCCACACCCACCAAGCCATGCCATGCCCACCAACCCACACCCACAGAACCAGTAGTACAAAAACTTACATCACTGGGCCAAACCTATGATGAATGATTGAGGGAACTAGGTATGTTTAGTCTAACAAAGAGAAGGCGTGGGGGTGATAGATAGCAGTCTTTCAATATTTGAGGGACTATCACTGAGAAGATGGGGGTAAGCATATTCGCCAAATCATGTGAGGGGAAGACAACAAGTAATGGTTGAAAGATCACCAGAGAGCTCCAACCTAGAATTAAGAAGAAATTTCTTGTCAATGAGAATAATTAATCAACAGAACAGCTTGCCTCAGAAATTGTGGGTGCTCATCATCACAAGTTTTTAAGAAGAGATTGGATAGCCATTTATTCGGAATTATATAAGGTCTCCTGCAAGGTCCCTTCCAACTCTGTTATTCTGGAATTTAGTTTTACTTCAATTAGCAAAGTATCTATAAGACTCTATAAGACCCTATAGATCTTTTATTTATCAGATGTAAATTAGTATAAGAACCTACTGATAGGATCTGATGTACCTCAGGACCTGGGGCATTTTACAAAATAATAAACAGTAATTATTAGGAAAGTCTAACAATAGGGCCATCTGCAGGTAAAATAAAAAACCAACTTAACCACTAATTTGATTTTTCGAAACACCAACACCACCCCCGTGGATATCCTGTCATACATCCTCTCCCACTCAGAATCTGAATTTTCTCTTTAGGTGTTACCATTGATCGACTCATAGACTTACTCTCTATATTGATTTTAAAGCCTTGTTTCCATTTTGTGATAGTGAATTCCATACAGTCATTATTTTTTGTAATAAAAAAATAGAATAGAATAGAATTTTTTATTGGCCAAGTGTGATTGGACACACAAGGAATTTGCCTTGGTGCATATGCTCTCAGTGTACATAAAAGAAAAGATACCTTCATCAAGATACAACATTTACAACACAAATGATGGTCAATATATCAATATGAATCATAAGGATTGCCAGCAACAAAGTTACAATCATACAGTCATAAGTGGAAAGAGGTCGATGATGGGAACGATGAGAAGAGTAATAGTAGTGCAGATTTAGTAAATAGTTTGACAGTATTGAGGGAATTATTTGTTTAGCAGAGTGATGGCCTTCGGGAAAAAAAAACCTTACTTTTTCTGCCTTCTTTCATCTGCTATCAGTCAAATAGGCACAACAGGGAATGCAGGTTATGCGTACTGCTGTTTTATATGAAATTAAGATCAACATATAATTCTAAATGCTGTTCAATATTATGAGACTTTCTTGTATGGTAACGCTAGCTGTTGTTGTTACAAAACTTACCAGATGCTGCCAATACCCTTTTTGCTTTAACATAAATTCTCAGATGGGACAACAGAGCACCTGAATAGATGGCGACATCTGTTAAGATGATTTTAACTTTCCTAAAGGATTTTCTGCTGGAGTGAAAGAAAAATATGGAATGGAGGTGCTTATTATTTTTGATATAATCTTTCTTGTCTGAAATTCAAGCAATATTGTCCTTTTGTTTTGTAAGAAAAAGATTGAATTTGGACTGAGATCCACATTTTTTTCTACGTATGTGGTGGAATTTTGCTTTCATTAACATCTTTGTATCAGGGGTGGGTTCTACTTAACTTTACTACGTAACGGGAGCATGCGCACAGATCACAAAATGTGATGTCAGGGCGGGTGGGCGGAGCCTCCTGCTGTTTTTACTACCGGTTTTCAAGAACCAGACAGAACCAGGAGCAACCCACCACTGCTTTGTATGGCCTCAAACCTGGATAGGTCCACAAGGTTTCTTTGTAGATTGAAATGAAATGGGAGGACAAGCGGAAAGTCCATTCGGAACACATCATCTTGGGGAGAAGTGCCTTGTCATTGCCCAATTTTTATCCCAGCAAGCTTGAAACCATAAAGTTGTTAATGTGCTTTTGTTCTGTAAGATGCTATTAAGACTCAAGATAATTTCCAGGCCATATATTGAGATGGTTCTCCTCAAAAGCTTACTCTCAAAATAACCAGAAAAAAGAAATACCGTATATACTCGAGTATAAGCCGAGTTTTTCAGCACGTTTTTTGTGCTGAAAAGCGCCCCCTCGGCTTATACTCGAGTCTACGTCTCGATGTACTTCGGGAACCTCGCACAGGAGACGCCAGAGGCGGTGAGATCGTCCGGCGGGATTTGTCCAAGGCTGAGCAGTTCGCCGCGCGGACCTGAGCCAAGCCGGTCCCAGTCCAGCCGAACGGTGAAAGCGACATGCCGAGCGCCGCTCCGCTCCGCTTTCACCGTTTGGCTGGACTGGGACCGGCTTGGCTCGGGTCCGCAGTAACTCCGCCAGGCTGTGCCGCGAAGAAACCATTTAAAAGCCCGCCAGGGCTTTCTCTTCTCCTCCGTGCTTCAGAAGTTGGGCTTTTAAATGGTTTCTTGGCGGCACAGCCTGGCGGGAGTTACTGCGGACCCGAACCAAGCGGTCCCAGTCAGCCGAGCGGTGAAAGCGGAGCGGCGCTCGGCATGTCGCTTTCACCGTTCGGCTGGACTGGGACCGGCTTGGCTCGGGTCCCCGTGGCGGGGCGGGGGAGCCGACTTTGGCCCTTTAGCAAGGAGGAAGGTGGGAGGGAAGCGGAGCTGCCGGCTGTGGCGCTCCGCTGAGCCGCCGCCGCCGCCGCCTGGAAGAGGGAGGAGGTGACCTTCACGCGCGGAGAGGGTGAGGGATGGGGGTTGAGGCGTGCAAGAGGAGCGGCGTGGAGGAAGAGGAGGAGGCGGCGGCCCGCTGACAGCGCGGCTTCTAAGACCAGCCCACGCTCCGAAGAGGGAAAGGGAGCGAGTTGGTGGGTGGCTGGGACGAGACTCCCACCACAAACACACACACAGCCGGTCGGAAGGCGCGGTTCCATTCTCTACTCTCTCTCGCTCTGCGTCAAGGCGCTGGAAGGGGGCGGAGAGCGCGAAACAGCAGCAGGAGCAGCCGGCGCTCGCCTTCGCTTCCTCCTCCTCCTCCTCCTCCTTTCGTGGCGGGCTGCTTCCAAGTCTGGAAATCTGTTTTGGGAAGTGGTGGTGCAGCGCGGCAGTTCAGCCCTGTCGGCCGGGGGAAGGAGGCGGTGGATCGGATTCTCGCGCCACACCGAAGTCGGCTGGAAAGCTTGCTGCTTCTTCTTCTTTTTTGCTTCTCTCCCCCCACCCACTCTTTTCTGCTCTCTTGCAACGTTGCTGCAGCCCCTCGGCCCCTTTTCCCGGCGCCCCAGAAGGCCCGAGCCTCTGCTGCCGATTGAATACTAAAATAAAATAAAAGAGCGGAGAAGAACGGGGCGCCGCTTTTGGTGTCCGCGTCCCTGTCGCCGCCCGGCAGGACGCGTTTAAAAAAAAGGGGCGGGGGAGTTGAAAAGAGGCTGCCTCTTCGGGTTACCTCAACATCCATTCCAGAGCCGCTAAAAGAGTGGCTGCTTGGCCCGCCCTGGTTGGGGAACGGGCACAAAAAAAGGGTCCCTGGTGACCCAGATTTCATCCTAGCCCCATTGACTGGCCCCTTTGACTCGATAGGATTTAGCTGACGGGATTGTTAAACAGCGCTCGCACCTTTCTTCTGGGGAGAGAAGTCACTCTAATAAATATTGGGAGGTGTTTTCAAGGAAACATAGGGGTCCACCTTCTGCCCACAAGAAATGTAGGGAAATGCCACCATTCCCAGCCTTCTGAGCACATCAGCTTATCCTGGCAGAGGATGAGGAAAGTCGCATTTCAAAGCCTTTGGAAATCACCAGCTTGGAAAAAGCTAAATTATGTAGGGCTATTCAGCTACAACTTCGTGTTTAAGTTTTGTCTTTTGAAGCGAGATAATGATAGCTAGCTAGCTAGCTAATTAGATAGATAGATAGATAGATAGATAGATAGATAGATAGATAGATAGATAGATAGGTAGGTAGGTAGATTAGAAAGAAAACAGAACAAAAAACAGAATAATAGAGTTGGAAGGGACCTTGGAGGTCTTCTAGTCTAACCCCTGCTTACGCAGGAAACCTTATACCACTTCAAATGCTTATCCAATATCTTCTTAAAAACTTCCAGTGTTAGAGCATTCACAACTTCTGGAGGCAAGTTGTTCCACTGGTTAATTGTTCTAACTGTCAGGAAATTTCTCCTTAGTTCTAGGTTGCTTCTCTCCTTGATTAGTTTCCACCCATGCTTCTTGTCCTGCCCTCAGGTGCTTTGGAGAATAGTTTGATTCCCCCTTCTTTGTGGCAGCCCCTGAGATATTGGAATGTTCCTATCATGTCACCCCTAAACTAGACATACCCAGTTCACATGCCCCGTGAGACGTCTTGCTTGCATGTCACACACACGCACTGCTCGCTGGGGAAAAAAAAAGGATGGATGGATGGATGGAAGGAAGGAAGGAAGGATGGATTGACGGATGGAGGCGACCGCTTTGAAGCGCAACCCTTCTCCCGCAACTAAGGGGGGGGGGGTCAATGTTTTCCCCAATCCTAGGGTGTGGGGAAACAGTCATTCTTTCTTCCCCCCTAGTCTCTCCCGAGATCGCACTGCAGCGCCCATCATCCCCAGCCGGCAATCTGAGCTCATGCCATCAATATGGTCCTTGAACTTCCCCCTCCTTGTTTCTAACCCAGCCTAGGATGGCCGGCGTGGAGGGTATGGTGGTGGTAAAACGGCCAGGAGAAAGCTTTCGCTCTTTTCGAGAGGTCCTCTTGGAAGGCTGGGTTGGAAAGGGAAAGTGGGGAGGGGGCAGAGATTTCTCCCTCAAAGGTCCCCTTGGAAGGCTGGGTTGGAAAGGGAAAGTGGGGAGGGGGCAGAGATTTCTTCCTCTCGGGTCCCCTTGGAAGGCTGGGTTGGAAAGGGAAAGTGGGGAGGGGGCAGAGATTTCTTCCTCGGGTCCTTCTAGAGTCCTTGAGAAACTGATATCATACAAGGTTAATAAATTATACTCCTCCTCCTCATTGATGAGTTTTTCATCCTGAAATTGATTGAAACATTGTACCATCATATGCTGCCATAGTATAGTGTTAACAACATCTGTAAAGATGATATATGAGCATGACACTAAGTTTTTCTATATTTCCCTTTATTGAAAAACTTCCATCATGCTTCTTTCTGAAAACAAAGGTCATTATAATATACCTCATTATATATTTGATTTGATGATATTTCAGTTAATAAATACCATTTAAGGTGTTAAGCTTCTTTTCTTTTTCAGCAGCAAAGTGAATTACAACTTTAAAGAACTTTATTACTTTATATTCATTTATTTTAAGTATAGATTTTAGATTTTTAAACAAATATGTTTAGAGCTTTTATATCTTTCAAGTTATTCAAATTATCCCCTCAGCAGGTATATAATGGCATCCAATTCCAATATCATGTTGGGGCTTTTGAGCAAGGGAGGAGGAACGCGAGCACCGCCTTTCGCGCTGGCATTCCGGGATTTCCCTTTGTTTAGAGCTGGGAATCCTCCTTCCCCCTTTTGCACTTTTATTGTTTTTCGTTCAAATAAATATTCATGTTATTTTACTTGGCTCTATCTTTATTTTTTACATTGACCAGTAGCTGCCTCATTTCCCACCCTCGGCTTATACTCGAGTCAATAGTTTTTCCCAGTTTTTTGTGGTAAAATTAGGTGCCTCGGCTTATATTCGGGTCGGCTTATACTCGAGTATATACGGTAATTCAGTATTTGAATTTAATTATTTCATTGTAAAGGATGATGTAAGAGTTAAGGCACTGAACTGAAAACTGGGAGATCATGAATTCTAATCTCTCCTGAGGCACAAAGCCACCTGGGTGACTTGGGTCAGTCTTGTTCTCTCAGTCCTAGGAAGTAAGCAGTGACAGATGACTTCAAAGTTCTCATCAGAGGAGCAAGACAAAAACGGTCTCTCCCATAAACAATATGATGAGATGAAATTTACATCGGATTTGTTGCTATGTGGATCCACAAAATTGGATTAGGTGTTGGAATTTCTGGATATCTGGTGAAAAATGGGCTATAAGACTCAGGAGTGTTGGCTGAGCAACTAGTGCTACCTGATGCATAACTACGGGCAGAAAAGTTGTTTACCAGTTACAAATATACAAAGATTGAAAACAAAGAACTAATTATCCATTATTACAAATCAAATTCAACAAGAAGAGGATATCTGGAAAGAATATAACAGTTCTAGAAAGAAAAACATCCAGAATCAGAAATAACAGAAAAGAGACTAGTTGATCAATTTTCATTTATAATATGGAACAAGGTAATCATAGAAGCAGAATTGGATGAACTGCAAAGGTCTACCCAAAGCAAAGACATTGAAGACTTACTAGAAGGAGCTCAGACTGTAGTGAAAAATCAGGGAGAATTGGCAGTAGAGGAAACCAGCATAGCTAATAAATTGTTTTCATTCCAAAACCAGACATCCTCTCCTCAGCCTTCTCATCAGAAAGAACAAAGCCCTCTAACATAAAAAGAAAAGGAATCGAAACGAACAATTATTTAGGATCCAAAACAACAGAAAAACAACAGAATAAGATTGTCTGGATTGACATGTGTTCAAAGAAACAATTAGCATAAATATTAAAAGATGCCAATAAAGTAATATCAAATACAAGCACCAACTCACTACAAGAAACAAACCAACTAATGGATAGCAGGGCTTCAGTCATAACTATAACCGGGATGCAAAATCAACAAAGAAGAAAAAAAGCCAAACAGTGCACCACCAACATGGAATATCATCTTTGAAAATAAGATCAGCGTGCTAAGATCAGAGGCAAGCAAGTTAGAATAGCTGAAGGGGAAAAAAAGCCAAAGAACAAGCAAACCAAAGAATACCTGATCAAGAAATATTACCTAGAAACAAGGATAAATAAGGAAACACTGGAGGTAATTGTGAGGCAAATAACTAGTATAGAAAATTAACAAATATAAAGCTTGAAGTGCAGTTATGGGACAATCCAAGAAATAAAGTAAGAATGTGGCCTGGCTAAAGGACTTTTTAAGTCCTTTAAAAAAGAAGCTGAAATTAAAAATAAACTTGTAATAAGAAGTATTGGTTAGCAACAGGTGAAAATAAATTGCATGGTTTTCAGTTGAAACATCTAATTGGTCTATACCCACTCATCACCAAGCAGTTTAACAACATACTGCAAGGTGATGAAATTGAAAATTGGTTAACATCTGGCCAAACCTTACCTGATAATGAAAGATTCAACAAAAGGGACAGTACCAGTCAACTAAACGCTAATTGCTTGTTTATCAGAAGCTTTCAAATTGTTGGCTAGTATTATAGCTGATAATTTGAAAGCTTCTGATAAGCAGAAGCTTAAAGGACGTGGTGGCTTAATGGGTAAGAGATGCTGAACTTGTCGATCAAAAGGTCGGCAGTTCAGCGGTTCAAATCCTAGTGCCGCATAACAGGGTGAGCTCCTGTTACTTGTCCCAATTTCTGCTAACCTAGCAGTTTGAAAGCATGTAAAAAATGCAAGTAGAAAAAATAGGGACCACCTTTGTTGGGAAGGTAACTGTCGTGTCCCACTCCTCCGCTGACGGCCGGGTCAGGGAAATCCGAATCAGGTGTGCCTCTGCAGCTCTGCCAAAGTCCTAACAAAGTCCTCAAGGCAGGCAGGAGACCAGAAAGTGACTTCAGCAAGATATTTTTAGACTTTGCCTGACTCAGAGACTGCCAGAAAGCAGATCCTTTATATAGGCCATGGGGTGTGGCTCCATGACTCAGCACTTATCCAGGCCTGCCCCTCCCTTCCTTCTGACACCGCCGCCTATCAATTCTTCTGAAGCGAGGGTCACTCCAATCGGCAGCTGTTGGTAATTGACCTTCCTCAGGCTCACATGCTGTGGAGGAGGGGGAGGGATCTAGTTGCTCCGTTTGCCTGGGCATGGAGCCAGAGCTGGGGGCTGGAGATACTTGCTCTTCTTCAGCCTGACTGGGCATGGAGCCAGGGCTGGGGCTGGGAGATGCCCCCTCCTCAGCCTGTCTGGGCATGGAGCCAGGGCTGGGGCCAGGAGGCATGCTAGGACATTCTTCAGCGTTCGGAAGCAGATAAGCAGACCCCAGCTGTGGTGAGATTGGGCGAGACACAACAGTAACAGTGTTCCATGCACCTTTGGTGTTTAGTCATGCCAGCCATATGACCATGGAGACGTCTTCGGACAGTGCTGGCTCTTCGGCTTTGAAATGGAGATGAGCACCGCCCCCTAGAGTGAGGAACGACTAGCACATATGTGCGAGGGGAACCTTTACCTTTACCTTTATTGTAGCTGATGCAGCCAACAGCATCTACAGTAGTTGAAAACAAGTTCATTCCTGAGAAGAAGGGAAACTACCCAAACAGCAGAGGGACAGAAGATAGATAACCGACAAGATAGTTTTGGAAAACTGCAAGAGAAGGAAGATCAACTTGAGAGTAGCTTCAATTGATTAGAAGAAGGCATTTGACTCCTTCTCACATTATTGGGTATTCAAGATAATCAATTAGAAAAAACAACAGTCAACATCTCTCTATCTCAGGTCCTTGGAAAGGACCCAATATGGATAAAAATGCCAAACCAAGTCTAAACTTCTGTCTGAGTGTACAAGCAGCCATAATAATTAATAGCATCTTTTAAGGAAATAAAAATTAATATTGCTGCCAGTGAAAATTGGGAGTAGATCATTTGCAGGGGGAAAACATGATTGGATAGTCTCTGGGTACACATATGTATATGTATATCTCTGTGTATATACATTTTGAGATTTTTACTTAGTCATCTATGAGAAGATTTTAAATACTTTTAAGTTGCATGATTTTTTTTCTTCTTTATGTTAATTTATTTTTTTTCCCAAGTAAGGAATTAAAAACCAAATATATTATCTGGCAGGAAACAAAGCAGCTTTGCTGTAGAAAAGACAAAAGTTCTGTAATCAAACTTCTGTAGAACAATAGTGACATCAAGTGGACATTTTTCTGGTCTTCCCAGTGAGTGAAGGAAAAGTTTATGACCTTGGTCAATCTAAAAAAAAATATATGTTGGGTTTGCTGAGTTGATATTTGACAAGGGCCATTTGGAAATCCCAAGGCTATAGACTAAACTACAAAGTTGAGAGGGAAATCTTCCAGTAAAATGGCAATGATTAACTACCTTATCTTACCAGGTAAACTGTATGGATATATGCCGTATTTATATATGTCATCAGAGGCCAACTTTATAAACTCAATCCCACTAGTTAAGTAGATTGCTTAGCATGTGTGTGTGTATGTATGTATGTATGTATTATATTTATACATTACTCAATCAAACCAACTTGCTACAGTTTAAAGTGAAAATAAAACTAAACATACATACAATGAAATCCCATTCAAAGATAAAACCAATAAAACAAGCCACAGTATTATCCTCTGCCTATATGGCAGCAAATTTGAAATCCCTCTGGTAGAGTGCCATTTTAGCCATCTTTCCAAGGGGTGCCAAGTATTTTGCCAACAGGACTTTTGCAGTAAGCCTTCCATAGGAATGAGCAACCATAGACCTACTCTTGTCTCCATTTTTCTTATCTTTGATAAGCCAGATGTAGAGCGACATCCCCATCCACTATGAGTAAGTAGGCTCATTTAATTAGGATGAGCATTTTGCCCTGATTTTTTGTGGAGCCTAGCCATATAGAGTTCAATACAGTACGCTCAATCTGGCACTTTGAAATCTGGAAGCCAAAGCAAGACCCACAATGCATAACTCATATAACTGAGGTAGCTTTCATCTAGAAACACACAGGCTGCTGTACTTTATACTATCCAAGTTGTAGTATATGTCTCAGTATCTGTGAGTAGGCTCCACGCTCTTTATCATTTTTGTTGCTGTTCTCTGCACAGTTTCTAAGATCTCAGCATCTTTTTTTGTTTCATGGCGACCAAAGAGAAGAACACCAAGAGCCACAAGAAAGTTATATTTATATGCTAAGAAACATTGTATAACTAAAGAAAAAAGAATTTTATATATATATATATATATATATATATATATATAGGTCTTTGGTTGTTCGGGTTTTCTCCCGTGTAAAATTGGAAGTGTCTTGGCGAAGCACGAAGCTGAAGCCTGAAGATGACGAATGAGACTTCGTCGAATGAGACTTCGTCGAAACGTCGCCAAGACACTTCCAATCTTACACGGGAGAAAACCCGAACAACCAAAGACCTATATACAAACACCCGTGAAAACCTCAGAAAACATATATATATATATATATATTTTGTCACAACAGTATACATAAGCATCAACATAAAACAACAACACATCATATAAGCATATATATAAGCAAAGGTATGCAATGACTATATTAATTTGATATAATGAAAGGAAACAATAGGATAGGAATGGTAGGCACTTTTGTGCTCTTATGCACGCCCCTTATAGTCCTCTTAGGAATGGGGTGAGGTCAATAGTAGACAGTTTTTGGTTGAAGTTTTTGGGATTTTGAGAAGAGACCACAGAGTCAGGTAATGTGTTCCAAGCGTTAACAACTCTGTTACAAAAGTCATATTTTCTGCAATCAAGACTGAAGCGGTTAACATTAAGTTTAAATCTATTGTTTGCTCTTGTATTATTGTGATTGAAGCTGAAGTAGTCTTTAACAGGAAGGACATTGCAATAGATGATTCTGTGTGTTAAACACAGGTCTTGTCGGAGTCAGCGGAGTTCTAAGTTTTCTAATCCCAGGATTTCAAGTCTGGTCGTATAAGGTATTTTGTTGTTTTCAGAGGAGCAGAGAACTCTTCTTGTAAAATATTTCTGGACGCGTTCAATTGTATTAATGTCAGAGATATGGTATGGTTCCATACAGGTGAGCTGTATTCAAGAATAGGACTAGCAAATATTTTGTATGCTCTGGTTAGTAGTGCAGAGTTTTTGGAAAAGAAGCTACGCAAAATTAGGTTTACAACTCTTAGAGCCTTTTTTTGCTATGTAGTTGCAGTGGGCCTTGGCACTTAGATCATTTGATATGAAAACTCCAAGGTCTTTAACAGGGTGGGGGTCATCTGTAAGGTAATGCCCATCAAGTTTGTACTTAGCGTTTGGGTTCTTTTTTCCAATGTGTAAGACTGAGCATTTGCTGGTTGAGATTTGGAGTTGCCAAGTTTTAGACCAATCGGATACAAAGTCAAGGTCTTTTTGAAGGGTAGTAGTATTGTTGGTGGTGTTAAATAGTTTGACATCGTCAGCAAAGAGAACACAATAACTTGTGATAAGGTCACAGAGATAATTTATGTATAGTATGAAGAGCGTTGGTCCAAGAACGCTGCCTTGAGGAACGCCAATTGGGTTGGCATTTTTTATAATTGGATTAAAATTATAAATTTTATAATTTTATATATAAAAATTATAAATTATAATTTTATAATAGGATGATGGCATTTTTTTTATAATTGGGTGATAGAAGTAGATGGGACCGTGGTATAAAAATAATCTGCTATTCCTAATACATAATAAAGAGAGAGAGAGTACATCTGAACAAAAGAAAAAAAAAATAGAAGAAAAAATTAGAGGTCACAGCTCAAGGCCAGTGATGTTTGTTCCCTCCCTGTCAGAAGGTATACAATATGAAGAAAAACTGCATGTAACTCCCACAAAAATATTGCTTCTAATTGTGATTTATAACAAACCAGAAGGCAGGTATATTTGGCATCATCGTGTTAACAATGTGTAATTACTGTAAACTAGGTTTAATTAATTTGTATTTAGTTAAATGAAGCCTTTTTTTATCCTAGTCCAACCCAGTTTTTTGAATAAAACTTTTCCAAAAAGTGGCAATAGTGCCAAATATAACTTTTGACCCAAAATATAATTACACATTCTTCATTTATGCTCATTTATCTGCCTGGAAATGAATTATACCCTCAGTTATCAATTATGATATAATCAGACATTCCAGAATAAGGTGTAATATCACTAGGAAGTATAGTTAGCATGATTTTGTTTCTCTAGTATTACTCAAATTATTGAAGAGCAAACAAACAAAGCCTATTTCACAATCTTATTTTATATCTTCCATTTTAATCTGACACTCATTCTCCAAATTTTAAGATGTAGCCCAGTTTCTCTGGTAATTTCCCTTGACTTTCATTTCTCTTTCAGTAATGAATTTATTTTCTGTGAAAATATCACCTTCAACTATGAGACTCAGCCAAGCAGTGTGATGGCTTGGTTTTTGTTTTTGTTTTGTACCTTCCATTTGTTCAATTATTTTAGCTTGTCATCTTTATTTAGCACTTTAAATCACAAGAAATTTACATTCTATGTTCAAAGCATTTCCTTTCCTCAAACATTTCCATCAAATAACTTTGATAGATAAGCTATTTGATGGATCAAAGTTATTTCTTTGATTTGATTTTTCTCCACCCACTTAATTCTTCTGTCTGACTCAGGGAAAAATGCCATGCAATGTTACTATAAATAATGCAAATATATGAGATTATACTTACTGTGGCAGTGAGCTCCATAATTAACCCTAACGTAGAGCTTCTTTGTAGAAAAGGAAAAATAGATCTTCTATTCCAGATGAGCTTTGATTACATCTGTTAATGGATTAAGCATTAATTCTTTCCTATTTCTAAGTTATTGGAATTCAAGAAATCTGAATATTTATATTAGCTAATAAACTTCACTCACACTACATATATTTCCTACAAGTCCCTGGGGAAAAAAACACAAAGGAAATGTTTGTATTTATGCCTACACAATGATACATGATTAGTTGTGCAAAGTTGTTTTAGGAAGGAAGGAAGGAAGGAAGGAAGGAAAGAAAGAAAGAAAGAAAGTAAGTAAGTAAGTAAGTAAGTAAGTAAGTAAGTAAGTAAGTAAGTAAGTAAGTAGATAGGTAGGTTGGTTATTAGAAAAAATGTAATCTCTTTAGAATAGCATAGCATAGCATACATAGCATAGCATAGCATAGCATAGAATATAATTCTTTATTGGCCAAGTGTGATTGGACACACAAGGAATTTGTCTTTGATGCATAAGGTCTCAGTGTACAAAAAAGATATAAGTGATAAATCATGATCATAGTCATCATAAATAATTCATCATGAATCATAAGATACAACACTTAATGATAGTCATAGGATACTAATAATTATAAATTACTAATTTCTAATAATTATAAATTGAAATCAATAATCCTGAACCCAACATACTTGTGGAAGAACAAGTACATAGGTAATATCTGTATATAGATGCAGGCAATATCTTTGTAGGGAAAAGGAATTGCCCAAAAAGCTAAGTAGCTACCTGGTTGGTAAGCATAGTCCTACTAGAAACCTTTGTACAGGCCTGACCTACTTTTCATATAGCCCAAACTGTGCTTATTTGTGGATGCTTATTGAAAAATTTTAAGCATATATATCCGTCTTCATTATCATCATCATCACCTTCATCACTTCAGCATAAAAACACTGCCAAGAAATTTCAAGTGGCATTACTGCAAACATTTTGCAACAACACTATATCTAATGACAGAAATTATGTGCGTCTAGGGAAAAGATTCACACACTCCATAGCTGTCCTAAACTTTTATCAGTTCAGTGTAAAAACTGACTAAATAAACCCATAATATTAGGATACATGTGGTGGTGCATGTTAGCAAATTGGACACTCTTTGTGAACAGCATTCCATCCTTCAAATACTGCAAATGAAAACTATTCACTGTCTATTGTGGTATAAAAATCTGCCTTTTTACTCAATTGGTCTGTTATGCTTCATGGACCTAGATTATTAAGAAGTAAGGAAGAATAGGAAATTATTAAGGCATTCAGGTTCAGTGGGTGATTTACTCAAGACACTTTGGAGGAACCCATTTAAAATGTTGAAATAATATCAGAAATAGCAACGAAAGCGCTGATGCGTGTCATTGAACAGCCTGATCCTGTACAAAACTAGGAGGACATAATTTTATGTTATGTGTATCTAGTTCAGTATAAGCTCAAAGGGCAAATGACATAGCCAAGGAAAACTTTTTAAAGATAAGTATTAGAGAGAGAAAATATTCAAAAAGTGCATAAATACACTTAGCGTGTTAGGCCTATGGGGAAATTTCAAAGGTAACCTTGATTGGAATCTTGTAGTTTGCTCAGTGGTTTCAATTTTAGAAGAACATATCTGCTAAACCCATTAAGATGATCAAAACAGAGATATTAAAATCCAAAGGAGGAGTAAAATGGCTGGCTAAGTGGCTCAGGTGGCCTGGCTAGGTGGCTCAGTGGCTAAGACACTGAGGTTGTCAATCAGAAAGGTCGGCAGTTTGGCAGTTTGAATCCCTAATATAGGTCTCCTGCTTGAGCAGAGGGTTGGACTAGATGACCTCCAAGGTCCCTTCCAACTCTGTTACTGTTACTTGCTATGATAAAGAAAACACAGAGAAAGAGAGAAAAGGATATAGGCACACACCTCGGCACTTACGATGCTCATAAAGAGAGAAAGAAATAAAGCAATATTTTCACTGTAAGAAGAAATCTGACGGGCTATTTACCCACTTATGAAGTAGATTTAAAAAGACTTATGGGGTCTTCTAGTAACCAACCAGTCATGGTTGAGATCATATTGAACTCTGTTCTCATTACTCCATTATTTCAGAACAAGGTTAAATAACTCTAAAGATACCATAAGTCACTTAGGGGGGAAATGATGTAAGTCGTCCAATCAAAGGAGAGCAGAATGGGGGCTAAGAGAAGGCTGCAATGGAGAGATCCCAGTGGAGGGATTCAGCCAGTTCACACCACTTCGGGAGAACCGGTTGTTAACTTTCTGAGCAGTTTGGTGAACTGGTTTTTGGAAGAAATCATTAGGGCAGAGAACCGGTTGTTAAATTATTTGAATCCCACCACTGAGAGATCCCTTCTCTCATTCTCTAATGTTCCTAAAGGAATAGGAGTAGACTAAAGTAACTCCATAGGGATAGTCAATCTATAGCCTCTTGGACTACACAACAGGGGTCTGTAGCATCTGAAGATATGTATTACATTGGGTAGCAAAATGTCAATTTCCATTCACAAAGTGAAACAGCCAAAGGTCACCCACTCAGAGGTGGTATTCAGCCAGTTCATACCGGTTCAAGTGAATTGGTAGTGGTGGCCCGCCCCCGCGCAATGCCATCCCATTTTGACACGTTTTTGAGGCTGGGAGCATGTGCAGAATATGTGGAACCCACCACTGCACTCACTTGCTGTAGAATTTTGGTGGCAGAACCGTCAGGGATCTGGTGAGATCTAGATATTTTGGGGGGGGGGGACTGTTGGCTGCCAACAATTTGGCAGTTTGATTCTCACTGTTCAAGGTTGACTCAGCCTTCCATCCTTCTAAGGTCAGTAAAATGAGGACCCAAATTGTTGGGGGAAATATGCTGACTCTGTAAACTGCTTAGAGAGGGCTATAAAGCACTGTGAAGCGGTATACGAGTCTAAGTGCTATTGCTATTTCAGTAACATCCCAACTCTGTTTGGCTGGTCTGAGGAACAGCCTCTGGCCCTGGAAAATTCCACTCATGATTTTCATACTTTTAATAAATAAAATAAATAATTTGTGCTTGCATTTTAGGTGTGTGCTTACACCGGACTTTCCAATGATAAAGAAGTTATAATTATCTCTTTTTGAATTATTTTATATGCATCAAATTACATTTTTAATATGATCCCTCCCTCCCAAAATAAATAGTGATTGTTTAAATGTCTGATGTGCAGATGTCTATGTATAAAAACAACACTCAATGGATTGTGGTGTGTTTATTTAAATCATACAGCTAATTGAAATCCAATTCTTCCTCTTTATCAGTAAATTAATATTTTTGCCATTTATTCTGTATTAATAGTCTGGATATAATAGGATGTTTATGGTAATCTTTAAAAAAAAACATAGATAAAGGTCCTGATTTAAGAACAATTTGGGATACAAGCAAAGTTTTTTCATTACAAGTTATTTTATGCAGTAAAATTGTGAACTCAAAAGAAATAAAGAGAAAATGAAAGCTATTTTGGATGAGATAAAGAAAAAGATGATGAATTTAATTTTTTTTCCCAAAGAAGGTAAGTATTTCTCAACAAATTAAACTTTTACAGTGATGGCTATCAAAGTTAATTAAAAGAAATGGAAATAGAAATGAAGTATGTAAAGCAAAAACTAAAATCTTAGTTTGCAAACAAACCAGGGAATTGGTTGGCATATGAATTACAAAAGGAAAAGGAAATGTTGAAATTACAGGAGGGAGATACTGTATTAATGAACAACATGTTCATATATAAAGCATTTCATCAATATTATTTCAGCATGTGCAATATATAACTCTCTAGAGAAAATAGATGAATATCTAAAAACCCAAAATATTCGGAGGATTACAAAGGAACAGTGACAGATTATGAGAAGACATACCATAGAACATAGATTAATAATAGGGTTGGAAGAGATTTTGGAAGTCTTCTAGCCAAACCCTGTGCTCATGGCAGGAGTTCCTATATCATTCTGGATAAAATCTCTTCCTGAAAATCTCCAGTTGGTTATTAAATGAATGGTGGTGTCAGCCTCCACTCCAATCCTCACATATTTTTGTACAATTTATATTCAGTAGTTAGAATGTAATGGGTTCATTGTGTAATGTAAAATAGTTTAAGGATGTAAGATGTATCACTGCCCTATTCAGGGTAAGGGAAGAGGGCCCTTTAAGAGTGTCGTCTGACATAACAGAAAGGGAGGGGTGATTAACAGTTGTAGTCAGCTTGAATGTTAGAATGTTAGGCTTTTCTACAGAGACTGCATTCCTGAGATGATTAACAGCTAGAGACCGGCGGAAGAAGATTACCACGGGGGCCGAGAAGGAGCTGGCATTGGACCAGACCAGCCTGACCTCCTGAGTAGAGGAGGGACTAATGGGGGGATATGGAATGTTAGCCATATTTTGTCTCAGATCCAACTTTATACTGCTGCAGTCCAAATGTATCTAGTAAAAGTACTTTTCTTTATTTGCAAATGAAGTCAAGGTGTATTCTTTCCTAGATATAATCAGAGGCAGCCCGACAGGTGGTAAATCAATGACTACCTGTATTGTGTTTGTTTGCAAGTGGTCCAAACAGGGGGTTTGGTTGTTCTTATAGTATACTGACCAAAACTGAATGGTGAAGACCATTTGGACTGCCTTCTGCGCATGCACTTTGTTCACATGCATGTGAGTGGCCTAGAAAATGTGGCTAAATAGGACAGCATAGTGCCGGGGCAGGTGTGTGGGCCCACCAATAGGTCGCCATTACCGGTTCGCCTGAACAAGTCTGAACCGGCTGAATATCACCACTGGTACAATCATGTTTAGTATGTGGATGTCTATTCCTGTAGGAATGGTTGGTTTTCTAATCCCAGGCCCGATATTTTACTACAGGAAGCATATTTTATTTATACTGATACCCTAGTTACAGTATATGACAATACTAATTTTGCACTTTGGGAAGAAAGTGGATACACTTGCAGTCCAAATGGTCTTCACTTCCTGAATCCCTGTTGTTTTCCCCAAAGTATTTCTAACAAACACATCTTTTACCTCTCTCACTCATGGTCAGTCTTTATGGCCCATCCTTTCTGCTGTATTAATCAATTTTGGTACATCAGTTCTGGTCAGTATGCTATAAGAGCAACCAAACCCACTGTTTGAACCACCTGCAAAGAAACACAATACAGGTAGTCATTGATTTACCGCCATTCGTTTACTAACCAATTGAAGCTATAAAGGTGCTGAAAAAAAGTTACTTTTGAACATTTTTCACACTTACATTCATTGAAGCATCCCTTTGATCATGTGATCAAAGTTCAGATGCTTGGCAGCTTGCACGTTTTTATTTGTAGTTGCAGCATCCAGGGTCATCACCTGATCACCTCTTGCCATCTTCCGATAAGCAAATCAATGGGGAAGCTAGATTCACTTAACAACTGTGTTATTCACAACTGCAATGATTCACTTAACAACTGCGGCAAGAAAAGTCATAAAAAGGAGGCAAAATTCGCTTAGCAACTGTGTTGCTCAGCAACAAAAAATTTTGGCTCATAAGTTGAGTACTGCCAGTAGCAACAAATCAGTTCACATTTGAAGAGTATGCACTCTATATTGTAGGAAATTAGCACCCATCCCTCTCCTAGAAGAATGAAATATTTTAGGAAATATTAAAAGAGCAGAATATTTCCCATAAAAAGGAGGCAGAAACTCAGCCCCCTCACCTTTGTTAATGGGCCATTAAGGCCTGGGGCAGTCTATTCTACATAACAAAAATCTACCACCTTCAGGCAGAGCCATTTAATTACCCTTCATTGCATCACCCAGCAAGATTCAACCAAATTTAGCACACAGACAACCTATAAAGCTAGCTATGACCTCTGACAGCAACCAATCAGGATACTCTTCTTTTGCCCCAGGAACTTCAAAGCCAGAGAGGGTATAAAACCCAGGGAGTCTCATAATTTCTCCCCTTTTTTCTTTGCCTGGAACCAAGAAAGCTATGTGGTCCTGTCCACCATTAAACCATCTTTCCAAGTAGTCTCAATATTTCCAATGTCTTTCTTCCCACTTGGAACTGAACCCAGATGGAGATTTCTTCCAACAATATGCAAATAAAAAGCTAGTGCAAACAATGCATTAAAAATAAAAGATTGCCGACTTCCGGTTTGGCTCCGCTTCGTTGATGGCAGTGTTTTTTAGACTGCTAACCCCGTAGTCTGTAGAGCTGCCAGGACAGCGTCAATCAGCTGTCTGGCAGCTTGTAAATCTCCCCCTCGGGCAAAGAGGGAGAGATGAGCATTCAGGTTAAAGTTGAGCCACCCAGAGAAGCCCCAGAAAAGTTTCTGGAGGCTTGAAGGGAATGCTTCTTCCAAAGCCTGAAAAAAGCTCCAGACTCGGAGGGCATCTGCTTTTTGGCAGGAAAAAAATGTAGCGTTCAATCTCCGTGGCAGAAATTGATTTGTGATTAATTGTAACTCAGACAGAGCAGAAACTGGAGTTCTAGCATTTGTTTGTAAGAAGACTGCAAGTCCCTAATAGAGGATACATTTGTTGTGAAGATAGGAGAGAAGAATGCAAATGGCATTTTGTGGAATGCAAGAAAATGGCAATTTGTGTACTGGAAACGAAAGTTAAGGAAATGCTTATTAACAGCTAGTGTGGAACTAGGAGATATACAAGAAGATACTGACTAAATGGAAGAAATGAGAATTTTATGAATTATATTTTTTCTTCTTCTTTGGGATTATAGTGATTTAGAAGAAAAGTTTTTTGAATCTTTCCTTTTTAACCCCTTTTTGTGCTCTGTTATTGGGTAGGTTATATATTTTAAAAAATGGCTTTTAAGCGAATAGTACCAAAAGCCACTAAAAACTTTGAAATTTCTTCAGTTCAGATACGAAAATTAAAAGAAGAAATTAAGAAGAATTAAGAAATTTTTTACAGGAGTTTCTGGAGACTCGTTTTTCAGAAATAGATCAAAAATTTGATGAAATAGAGAAAGAGATGTTGGATTTTAAGGAAGTGGTAGAAGAGTAGAAGAGGGAAATGAAAATGGTAAAGGATGCAATTTCGCAAATATTAAGGTCTTGTATTCAGATGGAGGATAGTTTGGAAGAAGTTAATAAAGCTAATTTAGAGTTGCAAAGGAAAATAGAGGAAATTCAAAAGAACCAAAACAATTGGAACTTAGATAATAGGATGGAAGATATACAGGCAAAGGTAGATAGGGCAGATGAAGAAAGAGTAATATTACAATATAGATTAATGGAATATGCTATAAGGGTGGGGGGGGGGTTGAGGGAAAGTAGGAAGGAAAATTTAAAAGAGATTTTTACACAAGCTTTTGCTCAGATAAAGGGTGTGGAGCCAGAAGACTTTGAGATTAATATTGAAAGAATTTAACGTGTTAATTCTTGGTGGGCAAGACAAAATAGATTACTGAGGGATGTGGTTATTTATTTTACAACTAAAAAGGTTAGGTATGAAATATTGCAAGTGTTTTATAAAAATAAATTTCAAATATGGAGACAAAATATAACAATGATGAAGGAAATTCCTCCTAAAATGTTAAGAAAGAGAAGAGAATTTGCTTTTTTAGTGGATGAGTTTAAGAAACATCAGATATATTTTAGATGGGAAGTTCCAATGGGTTTGTCAGTGAATTTTAGAGGTAGAAAGTATTTTCTTAGTACAGTTATGAAAGCAAGACATTTCTATATTAATGTTTTAAAGAGTGGGAATCCTTTGTTGTTAGATGCTAAGTTAACTGGTTTGGAGATGATGGAAAATAGAATAGGAGAGGGGGGGAATGTTTAAGATGTGAATATGATGATTATGGTTAATCTCTAGAATTGATTTGTTTAGAATATAAATTATAGGATTTTTGTTATTTGTTATTTGTAAGGTATAAACCTATGGGATGATATTATTTAATTGTGAAGGATGGAAAGTAAAATTTATGAATTTAGATAATGTTGTGGATGTAATGATGTTAATTGTTTACTGTTATATTGTGGATGTAACTTAAATGATTATTTGTTTTAATTGATACGTTTATAGACAGTAAAAGTTATGAAGTTAAGCTGGAAATATTGTATCTGAGAGACTTTATTCGTAATGATATTTGACTGATGGAGTAATATTGGAAGATTGGTCAATAAATGTTATGACAACTGAAGAAATATATAAGTGATGAAAATTTGAGTTCGAGAAGATGGACTGTAATTTAAGAAATGGACATGAAATTTGAAAGAATATACAAGTGGAGAAAATTTGAATTTGAGAAGATGGACTAATTTTAAAAATGGACTGTAAGAAGAAGTAATATGTGAAGGGAAGATTGTATTGGTATTGTTCTTTTTCTTTTTTCTTTTTTCTTATTCTTTCTTATCTCTTTATTTTTATTGTGAGGGGATTTAAAGTTTTAGAGAGGGGTGGGAGTTTATGTATATTTTGTATACTTTAGCTGGTGATTGTTGGTTATAATACCCAGTATTTGCTCTGGGAAGTCCGGGGTGGTGGTGGGGGGAAGGGGGGAGGAGGGGGGAGGGTGGGGGAAAGGGGGGGAAATGATACATGGATTGGTTATTAATGTACAGTAATGATTGAAGATATGAAATTAAAATTTGAAATGATATTGGGGCTGCCCTTTCAGAAAGAAAGGGAGAGAGAAGTAGAAGGAGGGAAGAAAGTAGGTAGGAAGGAGTTGAGAAGGAGAAGGGGAATAAGAAGGTTAGAAAGGGTGGAAGAAGGGAGGAGTGGAGAAGGAGGAGAGGAAGTAGTAAAGTGAAGTGAAGGAGGGGAAAGTAGTAGAGGGTAGAGGGAGATGGTGAAGAAAGGAAGTGGCAGTCGGGCAGGCCCGAATCAGCAATAAATAAAAAAAAATGATTAATGATGGATAACAGACTGTACATAAATATGATGTTGGAAAATGGAAATAAAAAAAATTTTATACAAAAATAAAATAAAAGATTGTCAGCAAACAATAGGAATGGGACAGATTGAGAGGAATTACCTTATTTCCTTAAAGGAAGGAAAAAGCAAATGTTCTGAATGGCAGGAGAAAAAGAAAGCAAAAGTACAGCAATTTTATTAATTCAATCACTATAGAGTGGAAAAGCAAAATAAAACTAATCTAAGGATTCATTGCTTTGATGGTAACTCTTGCGGAATTTATGTGTTATGGGATGTAGGAATCCATGCATGCATTTCCTAGATCCAGATCAATGAAAATTCTTCTGAACTATAGCACTTATGAAGTCTAGGATCTATTTATTGTCTTGTTACCTCATTAGCCAACCAGATAGCTTTGGGAGACCAATTAAAACTCAAATCAGTCCTAATGTTAAGACGAATTGCCTGAAGCTTTTCCCCTACATAGATCTCAAGGAGTAATCCCCACTGAATACAGTTGGACTTATTTTCAAGTTATGCTTAATGAGAACAGAATAAATCAGATGTAAACCTTGACTCAAGCTGTCAGCATGATTATAAGCTGCATGTCAGCAACGTGTAACAGGAGGTAAATTTGACTAACATAGCCTTAGTTCTTATTCACATAAAACAATCTTCTTTGCAATTTGATAATTAATCTGCCGGAGAAAACCTCTGTTTTGCTTTGCTGCAATTGCTTTGCTTTTGTGTTTCTAATGAGTATGACTAGAGGAGATGCTTTTTTCAACAAAGACTTCTACACACTTTCTTGTAAGCTCTGTAAAAAGCCCCCAATGTATTCATTATTGTGGAACTGACAATACAAACACCATTATCCTCCTACTATCCTAACCATCTCTTTCCTGGAGAATTGCTTTTACCATCAACCCCACTCCAAAATCAGAAGCACAAACCCGGGGGAATATTGCCTGGCCACCTACTGTTATCATTCTGTTGTGAAGTCAGCTAATACTCTATGTTGTCATTTGGAATTGGACAAGTAAGTCTTGAGAATGTAGGCAAAGCCAAGCATAAGGAGACAGTGAGAGAAACAGAAGGAACATAGGGGATATTTTCATTAAGCACCATTTTGCATCATCAACTGGACCATATAGGAAAACAGTACCCTTTCTTCAAGAAACTGACATTTACCTACAATAATTTACTCCTTCTCTATCTGTGCCCATACATCTGCCACTTGAGTAGCCTCCCCTCCTTTGCCTGTGTTAATTTTTCTGACTTTCTGATTTCTCTAAATATCAGACGTAGGTGGCAAAACGTTTCATTAATCATGTGGAGAATCAGCAGACCCACCCATTTCATGCCTCTTATTATGAGAGTGGAAATACTAGATGAATTTTTTGTATGTATTGTAATGCTGGCTTTTAGCCCTATAAAAATCATCTTCTATGACTGTAGAATAATAGAGTTGGAAGGGACTTTGGAGGTCTTCTAGTCCAACCCCCTGCTCAAGCAGAAAACCCTATACTGTTCCAGATAAGTGGCTGTCCAATTTCTTCTTAAAAGCCTCAGTGATGGAGCACCCACAGCTACTGAAGGCAAGCTTTCCACTGGTTAATTGTTCTCACTCTTAGGAAGTTTCTCCTTAGTTCTAGATCACTTATCACATTGATCCGTTTCCATCCATTGTTTCTTGCTTTTGAACCATGCAAAGGTTATTCCCATGGTGCAAATACTATTTCAGCCAGTTTTATTAATATTCTGTTTGGGCCCTATTTGTGTAAGGCCCAAGAAATAAAATAGTATGAGAGAGAGGGAGAAAATAATGCATTTTTATAAGATGTGATATTTCACATTATGTGCAGCGCATTTAAGAAACCAGATCCTTATTTCTACTCCTGCATCTTAGAATAGAATAAAAATAGAAGTAGAAATAGAAATAGAATGGAATGGAATAGAATAGAATAGAATAGAATAGAATAGAATAGAATAGAATAGAATAGAATAGAATAGAATAGAATAGATGGAAGGGACCTTGGAGATCTTCTAGTCCAACTCCCTGCTTAGGCAGGAAACCCTACACCACTTTAGACAAATGGTTATCCAACATCATCTTAAAAACTTCCAGTGTTGGAGCATTCACAACTTCTGGAGGTAGGTTGTTCCACTGATTAATTGTTCTGTCAGGAAATTTCTCCTTAGTTCTAAGTTGCTTCTCTCCTTGATTAGTTTCCATCCATTGCTTCTTGTCCTACCCTCAGGTGCTTCAGAGAATATTAACAGAATATTAATGATTCCCACTTCTTTGTGGCAGCCACTGAGATATTTTTTTTAAAAAAAGTTTTATTTCCATTTTCCAACAACCTATTCAATATACAATCTCTTATTCAACATTAGTCATTAACTTTCATTTGTTACTTATTCGGACCTGCCCAGCTACCACTTCCTTCCTTAACAAACCTTTCCTCCTCCCTTCTCTACTTTCTTCATCCTTCCTCTCCTTCGCTTTTCTACTTCCTCTCCTCCTTCCCCACTCTTCTCTTCCACCCTTTCTAACCCTCTCTCTTTCCCCTTTCTTCTTCCTCTCCTTTCCCCCTTTTCTACCTCTCTCTTTCCTACCTACTTTCTTACTTCACTCCCCTCTCCTTTCCATTCCTTCTGAAATGGCAGCTGAGCAGCCCGATTTCATTTCAAATTATTTCTATTTCTTAATTACATATCTTCAATCATTCCTTTACATTGATCCTTCATCTCCCCTCTCCCTTCCCTCCCTCCCCTCCCACCCCCGAGACTTCCCAGAACAAAGTACAGGGTATAAAATTAACAATCATAAATTAAAATACAACATAAGTCATAATCCATAGTCACTCCTCTCTCCAAGACCTTAACTCCCCTTCCAGAAACAAAAAAGTACATTCTTCTTCCAGTCCATTATATATCAGTCCATTCCACTCCTAAAATCTTCAGAATCTTCCAGTTAAATTAGTATTTCCAGTTCATCAATAAAATACATAGTTTTTAATATCCAATCTTCATCGATTAACACCAAATATATATCAATCCATTCCACTCATGAAGTCTTCAGAATCTTATAGTTTTTAATATCCAATCTTCATCGATCAAGACCAAGACGATATTCCATCTTCCAGTATTCATCAGAAATTCTTTTATAATATACCTTTCTTCCTTAAACAGTCTCTCAAATATAATTGATATTTCCATCTTAAATTCTTAAATTTTTATCCAATCTCCAAAAATAAACAATATTCTATCTTCTCATATCTTTAATATCACTTACATAAATCAAATAACATTGCTAATATTAATATTTCTTCAATTTACCTTACATCTGTCAAATAACATTATTAAAATTATACTTATAACTTATATCCAAAATATATCAATTATAACAATTAAATTCTATTTAACCAAATACCAACATTACATCCATAAATTTTTCTATCTGTCTTCCAAAAGTTAAACAATATTCCATCTTCCCATTCCTTTATACCTCACATATATCAAATATCACCTTATACCCAAAATAAATCAGTTGTAAAAATTAAACCATATATATATATATATATATATATATATATATATATATATATATATATATATATATATATATATATATATATATATATATATAGGTCTTTGTTGTTCGGGTTTTCTCCGTGTAAAATTGGAAGTGTCTTGGCGACGTTTGAAGTCTCATTCGTCATCTTCAGGCTTCAACCGTGCTTCTGGGAGCAATGTGTGATCGCAGCTGTTTCTTCCTTTTAACTGCTAGTGGGGTTTGAACTGATTGGGTGGGAGCTTGGCTGTGCTCTGATTGGATGGGGGTTTTTCTGTGCTCTGATTGGCTGGGGGTGTGTCCTGTGTTGGTGGGGGCTTGGTTGTGCTCAGTCTAATCTGTGCTGCAGGGGGATTTGAGCTGGTGAGCTGCACTGCTGCTGTTTGGCTTCGTGGTCGTGCTACATCTTCGTAGTGGGTGTCAGTCTGCTGCATGTATGGATTGGAGGGGTTTGAAGTGGCTAATGTTGCAGCTGCGGTCTGGCTTCTGGTCCTTGGTCGTGCTTCCTGATCAGTGTGGGTTTGGGTGTGCTTTCTGGGTGGATGTGTGGTGGTGACATCCTGTGTGGACCTCGTGAGTGTGGGTCTGGTGTCATTCCTCGTGTTAGGGACACGTTTGTCAATAAGGGCGGGTTTCCAAATGGCTGGTAGGCGGGAGGCTAACGTGTCCCTAACACGAGGAATGACACCAGACCCACACTCACGAGGTCCACACAGGATGTCACCACCACACATCCACCCAGAAAGCACACCCAAACCCACACTGATCAGGAAGCACGACCAAGGACCAGAAGCCAGACCGCAGCTGCAACATTAGCCACTTCAAACCCCTCCAATCCATACATGCAGCAGACTGACACCCACTACGAAGATGTAGCACGACCACGAAGCCAAACAGCAGCAGTGCAGCTCACCAGCTCAAATCCCCCTGCAGCACAGATTAGACTGAGCACAACCAAGCCCCCACCAACACAGGACACACCCCCAGCCAATCAGAGCACAGAAAAACCCCCATCCAATCAGAGCACAGCCAAGCTCCCACCCAATCAGTTCAAACCCCCACTAGCAGTTAAAAGGAAGAAACAGCTGCGATCACACATTGCTCCCAGAAGCACGAAGCTGAAGCCTGAAGATGACGAATGAGACTTCGTCGAAACGTCGCCAAGACACTTCCAATTTTACACGGGAGAAAACCCGAACAACCAAAGACCTATATACAAACACCCGTGAAAACCTCAGAAAACATATATATATATATATATATATATATATTAAAAAAAAATACCATCAAAATCACATCTTAAGCATTCTCCTTCCCCTTGTCTTCTATCTTACACATTTTCCACCATCTGCTCACCAATCAGCTTAACATCTAACAATAAAGAATTTCCAATCTTTAATATATTGGTGTAAAAATCTCTTATTTAAAAACTTATTAAGAAAAGATAAGCCTCCAAAAGTTCCTATAAATTTTTTTTTCCATATTTGAACTGAAGAAATTTCCAAGATTTTAGTAGTTAGTTCTGTTTGCTTAAGAGCCATTCTTAAACTGTAAAATTTGCAAATTCTTGCTAGCCCTCCTGCTTTGTTCTGTCTGTGTTGAGTTCTCTTTAAAAATAAATCTTGGCACAGAGATGGTCGCGGCTTCTCGTTCTGTATAAACAGAAGCACCCTGGGCACAGAGCTTCGTCAGGCTAAAGGGGAGCTCTCACCCTTCGATCCCCTGGTTAAATTCCAGGGGCTCCTGGGGAGCTCTACCCAAACCTGACCACTCTTCCCTCCCCCTTCTCCCGGGGGAGAGAATTCCAAACCGTTTGACAGCCCATTTACACTGTCAGGGACGGTTTGATGAAACCCAGGGCAGACGATCCCAAAGGAACGTCCACGAAGCCTGCGTTGCCAGCGGAAGCCTCGCAGCCACTGAGATATTGGAATACTGCTGTCATGTCTCCCTTAGTCCTTCTTTTCATTAAACTAGACATACTCAGTTCTTGCAACCGTTCTTCATTTGTTTTAGCCTCCAGTCCCCTAATCATCTTTGTTGCTCTTCTCTGCACTCTTTTTAGAGTCTCAGCATCTTTTTTACATCGTGGCGACCAAAACTGAATGCAGTATTCCAAGTGTGGACTTACTAAGGCATTATAAAGTGGTATTAACACTTCAAGTGATCTTGATTCTATCCCTAGTAAATTTGCATAATTCTCTATCTGGCAGATAATAGTTATCTGGAAAATACTGTATAAACTGGGGAAAATGTGACAAATTATGGTATGGCTTAACCTGGAGATTACACCATCATAACACCTAGCGATGTCATTGTCTTTTATGCATTCTGTTGTCAGTTCATGTGACTTTTTTGTTGGCAGCTGCAGTTTTTAGAATTGCAAGTTAATTTGGCCAGCTTCCAAAATAAATAAGCTGGTGCAAAAAACTCCATTTTAATGCATTTACTGGTTGAATTATAGGAAGGTTTTTATAAAGTTTAACACTTAAGAATAATTTCATCACAGCAGATGAGATTAGTGTTACAGCCAAACTATAGATGCATCTTAATAAACCTATGTAAAAAGGGACAGTTTCTTTTAATTACTGGATAAAAGTCAATAGATTTATAGCTTGAGCTCTGTCAACAGACTTATTAACATTAGCAGCAATTTTTATAGCAATTTTCCTCTTTTTATAAAAAAAAACACTAAAATTTGACTTTACGAGTTCCACCCCAAGTTACTTTTTACACTCTTTCTTCCTAAAAGTAAATCAATTCAGTCTGAACAAAACGATTAAGATAACATGTAATTGTTACAAGCTCTTCACAATGTCTTTGAATACCTGCAATTAACTTTTAAAGTTTGTGATTGCCTTGAAATCTTTCTGTAATTATTTATTTGTTGTTGCCCCTTTACTTGCAATTTTACACTAATTTATTCTCTGATGAATACATTGAAAAGTGAATATAAGAATATCAATATAAAGTAAAAAGGTGAGAAGAATTCATTGCATAATCTACTGTGTTTCCCTGAAAATAAGAACCTGTCTTATATTTTTTTTTGAACCCTGAAATAAGTGCTTGGCCTTATTGCCATGCACTCAGAAGCCCAATTGGGCTTATTATCAGGGGATGTCTTATTTGGGGGGAACAAGGTAGTGATTTCTCAGGGAGAGGATCATCCCATCTTTATATTTTTAACCCCACCCCCCTGCATAAAACTAAAATAAAAAGGGCACCAAAATAAAATAGGGGGAAGATCTAAACACCCTAGCAAGAAATCATAAATGTCTGCAAGAAGAAAAACAACCTAGGTAGCATTGCACAAGAGAAGGCACCAATATTTAAAAATCCTCTTTCATTCTTATATCCAACTACCGTATTTTTCAGAGTATAAGACACAGATTTTTCCCCCTAAAAGGGGGTGAAAATTTGGGTGCGTCTTATACACTGAATGTAGCCCCACCCACCCACTGGCCTCTACCTCCCAGCAATTTACCTTCTTTCAGCAAGCAGCAAGAAGAAATAGCCCATTTCAGCTTCAGCACAGCCTAATTAGCACAAGTTGATTGTCCATTGGATCGGCCTCCCGATTCTCAGCTGTTTCAGGCTGCAGGGATTGCCATTGCCTATTGCTGCGCGGGCCTCTGCTGCTTGCTGCAAGGAGGTAAATTGCTGGGAGCAGTTTTTTTTTCTTGTGCTAATCAAGCTATGCTGAAAATGAAAATGAAAGTAAAGCAAGCTGCTTGCTGCAACAAGGCAAAATTGCTGGGAGGCAAAGGCAGATTTCTTTTTCTTGTTTTTCTCACCAAAAAAAGTAGGTGTGTCTTACAGACCGGAGTGTCTTATACTCTGAAAAATACAGTATATGTCATCCTTCGTTACAGACACAATAGTGGGACAGATGCTTCTTCAGGTAATTTTGCCCCAAGCTTTGTAGTGCTATTAAGAAGAAAGGCAACACATCAAAAAGATTCCAGAAGTGGATTAGCAATCTTAGTAGAAGATAAAAAACCCAGATAATAGGATCATCATCATTCCATTTCAATTAATTGTCTGGCCAACTTACTTTGGACTCACTGAAAATTCAGTCTACATCAGGGGTCTCCAACCTTGGTCTCTTTAAGACTTGTGGACTTCAACTCCCAGAGTCCCTCAGACCCCTGGTCTACAGAGACAAACTGCTGTAATGTGTTTTCAGTATCTTGCCTCTTCTTAATGTTTAAAGTACAGTAGTATCAAAGTTGCTCCTCAAAAGGAAAGACTAGCCCTGCATTTTAATATATTTTCTGAGCCGTTGTTACACAAGGGTCAAAATGTTTTCCTCTGCTGTTGTGAATACTTTGTCCCTCATTTATTGGAGGCTCCAGAGGCTAAATCCTATGAAGAATGGGTAAAGGAATTAGATATCTTTCATTTAACATACAGAAGACTGAGGGAGACAGCTATCTTCCAATACTTGAAGGCCTACTACAGAGAGAATGGCATCAATTTATTTTCCATACACCTGAAGGTAGCACAAGAAGCAATCATGAGAGAGAGAGAGAGAGAGAGAGAGAGGGAGAGAGGGAGAGAGAGAGAGATCCAACCTGGAAATAAAAAGGAATTTTCTAACAGTGAGAACTATTAATCAATGGAACAGCTTACCTCCCAGAATTATGGGTGTTCCAACACTGGAGAAAAGATTGGACAATCATTTTGCCTGAAATGGTATGAAAATTCCTGTCTTGGGATGGAGTAGATTAGAACATCACCAAAGTGGGTTTCAACCCCTATGGTTCTAGAATTATTTGAACTAGATCAGGGATGGGCTGCTGGGGTTCGCAGAGGTTCAGGAGAACCTCTAGCTAAGATTCTGTGCAGTTCGGAGAACCCCCAAATCCCATTCCTGGGTGGCCCCGCCCACCCCGCCCATCCCAGGAGTCCCCACACAGCCCATCTTGGATGCAGGTAAGTGCAGGATGAGCGCAGAGGCTCTGGGAGGGCAAAAAACAGGCCTATTGGAAGTTCAGGAAGGCCAGAAACTGGCCCATTTCCGGCCTGCAGAGAGCCTCTAGAACCCAGGGAGAGCAAAAACACCCCCCACACCGTGGTGCAGGAGGCCGACTAGGCCACGCCCACCATGGCCACGCCCACCCAGCAACCGGGCAGAGAAATCCTTGCTAAAATTTTTGAAGCCCACCCCTGAACTAGAGGTTGGGTATCTTTGGTAAATAGGGACCATGTTTGATGGCGTGGGGGCTTGTTTGGCGAAGTAGGAAGAGTTTGTAGATTAAGAAATCACATAAAGCTTATAGTTGTAATGTCTTTCTACTTATTTTAATAATTCTGCTTTTTTTCAGATAATGCGTATAATGTGAACTGCAAGAAGGAAATCTTAGGTCAACATGAATCCCTTGGGCCATACTTTGCTCACCCTGCTTTAAATTTTTCCTATCAATAGAGAAAAGTCAGACAAGATTGGATACTGCATACTTATTTCTTTCATGCCATTTTTAAATACTGGGATAGTTTTACTCCTACTATCATAAATTGATTTCCATTAGGGCCAATTGCCTACGACAAGATGGAGATAATTGTGCCCTTAAACACAATAATTTATTTAATGAGTTTTGATAGTCTGATTTAGGCAATAAATGAGCTTAATTTGGGATCTTCTTGCTCCTGGCCACTGAAAATTCAATGTGTGTTAAACTCTAAAATGTGAAGGCAATATGTCATCTCCTCAGCCTTACCATCTTGACCAGATAGAAAGCACGACCATGACTCAACTTCAGTGTAAAGCTATGTTGAAAGAATCTTATGTATTTGTCTGTATTATTTTAAAGCTGCCTTTGTGATAGACAAAGGTGTAACTAGTATGGTAGAATGCATCCTGCAGAGTCCATTCAAACTTAGGTAAAAGTGTTTTGTATTTCTCTACATCTACTTTCTACTTCTTTACATCTGCTAGGGCAGCCATTTTGTGAATAAGTTACTCTCTCAGATAAATCATTTCATAAAATGCCTACCACATACTCTGAAACTTCAAATACATCTCCAGCCTCAAAAGAATGCATCCTCCTAACCGTCGAGTGAAATTCTCAGTCATCCAGGTCATTGTTATCCCATAGATGTTTTTTCCAAAAAGCAACTGGACTTTGTTTTTCCAGTTGCTTTTTGAAAAAAGCACCTTTGGGGCATCCTTCTAAAGCAGAGGTGTCAAAGTTGATTTCATTGAGGGCTGCATCAGGGTTGTGTTTGACCTTGGGGGGCCGGGATGGCTGTGGCCAGGGAGGTCATGGCGAACTCAACATCACTTATGTCGGGGGTGCCTAAGGCTCCTGAGCTCTATTTTTGGCTGCAATGGCCTCCTGCAACCCTTTGCCAATGAAAATTGAGCTCAGGAGGGCCGCATGCAGCCCTCACAACTGGCAGAGGCACCATGGGCCAGTCCTTTGCTGTTTCCAGGGCAGCCCCACAGGCTAAGATGAGATTTAAGCACCTCACAGGCTGGATCCAGCCCCCGGGCCTTGAGTTTGACATCCCTGTTCTAAAGCATGAGAAGGTGTGATTTAAACCCTAAATGTATTTGTACTTAAATCCTACTTAGTTCAATGAGTCAAAACATGTGATTTAACTAAATTAAATATAAGTGTATGTTTATCAGTGGTGGGTTGCCCACAGTTTGGACCGGTTCTATAGAACCGGTAGTAAAACCAGCGGGAAGTACCACCCACTGACCCAAATGTCATCAAAACTCTTCTGCGCATGCACAGAAGTTTCGATACACACTGGTAGTAAAGGTAAGTAGAACCCACCCCTGATGTTTATGATATATTAATGATGGATAATTTTTTTTTTATTGAAAAAGTTTTTAAAAAACAAAGACATTTTCCCCCCTTTTTCCCCCCTCCCTCCCAGAAAACCCCCTTCCCCCCTCCCTTCCCCCGGCTTCCCGGTCAATCACAAGGTATTGTTATACATAAACCAAACATAGAATAAAATTTTTCCTTCCAATCCAATTAACCTTATCCAAAGCTTTTCATCTCCCAACCCCCCCATTACATAAAATAACTTCCTAATTATTCAAAGGCAATCTGATATTTCTTAATCTGATATCTGTTTTGTAGATAATCAATCCATTTTTTCCATTCAATTAAATATCTTTCCTGCGTATTGTCTTTTAAAAAAGCTGAGATTTTAGCCATCTCAGCCAAATTAATGACTTTCAGTATCCATTCTTCTATTGTAGGTACCTCTTCTTTCTTCCAGTATTGTCCAATCAACAGTCTTGCTGCTGTTATTAAATTCAGAATCAGTTTAGTCTCAATCCCTGTACAATCCATTATAATTCCCAAAAGGAAAAATTGTGGCAGGAACTTTATCTTCTTCTTCAGTACATTTTGAATAATCCACCAAATTCTTATCCAAAAGGCCTTAATTTTCTTGCAAGTCCACCAAATATGAAAATATGTAGCGTCATCACAATCACACCTCCAACATTTCGCTTGGATATTAGGATACATACATGATAATTTTTTGGGATCTAAGTGCCATCTATAAAACATCTTATAAAAATCTGGGTTAGAAATGTTAAGTTTACACAAGCACAGAACTTAAGGAAAAATTAATGATGGATAATTTTGTTTGTAATGAACTGCAGGTCAGTTTTGCATTTTATTCTTTTCCCAGTATAGGGCAGGGTAATTCCCAGAAAGGGTGGCTCAAATATAATGTTTTATTCCCCTATGAGTGTTTAAGAAGGAATTTACCACAGTCAACATTTCCATCTCTTCCATGGGAGTAATCAATTTACTGTAAGCTCATGTGTTTGAAAGCCTAAGAAAAGGTTTACTACATTTGTCATATGGAATCCATTCTCTTCCTCAGTGTGCTATATAAATATTAACATGCTCCACTGCTAGATTATAAGGCTTGTTAATTTATGCTATCTATCAAAAAGCATATTACTAGACTTGAAGCATTCATAATTAATCAGAACCAGTACTGTGCAAACCGTAGTGCTTAACCTCTTAATATAATAAATGTTTTCTTTGTTAATATTAACAGGGAGATTGTAGTATGTACTAGAATGATCAGTATCACAAAAGAATAAAACTTAATTTCATTATGGTGGTCAGTACACCATTAGCATGACAGGGAAGAAAAACCCCAATCTAATTCAGAAAATAGTTGAAGTAGCACCATGGAATGAAATAAGAATTTTATCTCTTTAGTCGTGTGACATTCCATTTACCCAGGGTTTCAGCACTTTAAATTCTCTGCCAATCTTGAAATGCCAAGTAGGGTTAGGCTTGGTTAAGTCTTGAATGGTAGACTAGGACATTTTAGGTCATCTAGACTAGAAATATTTTTTAATAAAAGATCTTAGAAAGGCAATCACACATTCTTCTATGTTGTTATAAACCAAACTCATATTGTCACCAAAAAACAGCCTAATCTGAAAATAAATATGGCCCATTCAAAGGAAATTTTATTTTATCTCTATTTTTAAAGATGTACAAATGGTTTTTGACAATTTCCATTCCCATTTCCAAAGCTCAATTTTTTTAAGCTGGCTGTTCAGTAATAAAATAACGTGCACGTACATTTCCCTACATGAAATATTTATATAGATTCATATAGTGAATCTCATAATTTATGAGAATTATACATATGTATATATATGTATGTATGTATGTATTATCGCTACTTTTATCCTTTTTTTGTTAAATTTCACTAATAAGAAAACAATTATAAGTCCTCCTACAAAGCTGTATTTGACATGTCTCAATGGGAATTCCAATGCCTGAAAAATATTAAATTTCAATAAAATATTATAATTAGAAAAAGTGATGTTTTAACACTGTCAAACTAAACTCAGAAATGACATAGAACAATTAAGCCAAACTTTAGTTGTTTTTTTGCTTACAGATTATAGGCTGAATCTATCTAGACTAAACCTTTACTACTCCCACCTGAATGGATATACTGTGGGAGATTCTAGGCAGTGGCTATCCTTACTCTCTGTTTCCTGTCTGGCTCTGGGCTGGGCTGCCTCTTGTTATGCCCTTTCTGGAATGTGTTTCCTCTTTCCTGGAAAAAAATGTAACCACACCAGCTCCTCACTTCATGCTATAGGCACATCTTTCATAAATCTATTATGTTGTATTGCCAAAAGTCACGATCTGAAATTTGCTGTTTCCCCCTCCCTCCCCAGTCATATTTGTTGGCAATATTGTAAAGTTCAACAGTTTTTGAAACTGATTTGTACTAGAGGTCAATTTACCCACTTCCCACAAAGTATAAGTAAAGGTAAAAGTTCCCCTCACACATATATGCTAGTCGTTCCTGACTTTAGGGGGCGATGCTCATCTCCATTTCAAAGCCAAAGAGCCAGAACTGTCCGAAGAGCATGTGGCTGGCATGACTAAATGCCCGAGGTGCACGGAACACTGTGACTGTCCAACCAAAGGTGGTCCCTATTTTTCTACTTGCATTTTTTTAATGTGGTTTTGAACTGCTAGTTGGCAGAAGCTGGGACAAGTAACGGGAGCTCACCCTGTTATGCTGCACTAGGGATTCAAACTGCTGAACTGTCAACCTTTCGATCAACAAGCTCAGCGTCTTAGCAACTGAGCCACCACATCCCTCCTACAAAGTATACTGAACTAGAATTATAAATCATAACTGTTGTGAGGATATCACATGCTCCATAAAGTATATACAATCTCATCTGTAGATGAGGGAAAGAGCAATGTGGTTGAAAATGTCTTCTCAATTCAGAAGAGACAGTGCTGGAACCACCTAATTAACGTGGCTCTGGCCAGCCAAAGCAGTACCTTTCTTCCCAAAAACAAACTTGGTTTAAGTCTCCTAAGGAGGATATTGTTCTGTCCTCCCTCGCCTCCGTCCAAGTGATGGCTTAATTAGCTGGCACTATCAGCTCTGGCAGCAGAATAGCCAGCGTCTGCCAAGAGCCTCCGTTATCTTCCACGACGCTGGTGAGTCACCCAGAAACAAACTTCAGCTCTTAATCAGTGGATTTGCCTGTTACAAAGAGACACAGCAGCTGTCGCTGCCTTTTATATCCTGTGGGGTGTGGCTCCATGACTCAGCACTTCCTGTGCCTGCCCCACCCTTGCTTCTGTTGTTCCCTCCTTTCCTGCCTACGAAACCTAGGGTTCAACCAAGCCTGATTGCCATCAGCTGGGTCTGCAGGCATGGCCTGGGGGCGGGGAAAGAGTCAGGGGACGGAGGCCTCGTTATCTCCTCCACCTGGCCTGCTTCTGGCTCCTGGAGCTGAGCCAGGGAAGCCGGTGCTCCCAAGGTAAGTCCTGACGGCCCTTCCCCCTCACTGTCCAAGTCACTTTCTGGCAGCAGGGCTGGCTCAAGGGGCGCAGACACAACAGATATACTGTGTTACGTATGGAGGTATGTAGGAATATTTGCATGCATGCCGCTGATTGGGTGTTTCAGCGATGGGAAATTTAAAGTACTGTCAGTGGCCGGATTGCACTGCGGCACCCTGTAAAGAGCAGGGCTTGGCTACTTTTCTTTTATGTACACTGAGAGCATATGCACCAAGACAAATTCTTTTATGTACACTGAGAGCATATGCACCAAGACAAATTCTTTTATGTACACTGAGAGCATATGCACCAAGACAAATTCCTTGTGTGTCCAATCAAACTTGGCCAATAAAAAATTCTATTCTATTCTACTGTCGAGCAGTTCGTAGTTTGCCTGCTGCTAAATAAAGTGCTGAAGATACCGCTTGCCTCTTCCTTGCCTCGATCTAACATACTGTAAGTATTATTACTATTCTAATCTTATCAGGAAACCCAGTGGAATATTCAGTCCCACCCCAGTTTGCTGAGAGAGGCAAACTCACCTCCCAGGTACTCACAGAACATCTGAACCCAGCTCCATGACAACAATTTTGGGAAATGATTTGTACTGGAGGTTGATAAGCTAGTTTAGTCACGCTGGCATTTTCAAGGATGTGCCAATATCCATAACCAGCCTGATTAATTCACATTGGCCCAGTCACGTCCTTTGCATTCAGAATGGAATCTTAGCTCATGGGCATGTGAGTAAACATGAAAAGAAGGAAAGTGCTGTTGGATGAGGAGCTGGAAAGCGATGCATAGGCAGCTTCATCAGTTACAGGAAATAAGCAGGGCTGACATCCAACTGCCAAGAATGCAAGCCAAGGAAAGCAGCCCCAACTCTTCTTCATCCCTGCCCAGAGTTGGCTTGGAAGCTCAGCTTAATGTTCAGCAGCAACTCTGCTTAGAACTTAGTTGGAGCTAGGCCTCACTGCAACTATGCAGCTTGATTTTTATAAGGGGCAAGAAATTGCCTCTGGAAGGAGACTAGGACTGGGTGCCACTTAAAAATGTAAGAATTCAAAAAGAAGGAAAAAGCCAGAGGTCTGATTATATGACTAGCCTAGCTCATTAGAACTGGGAGAACGAAGTTAAAATTCTGTTCAGCCCAATCAAAAATTTTGCATTAGCATAAATGTGGAATACAATAAAGTGCTTCATCATCATCCAATCCATGGAATGGATTGGAATAGAAAATAACTTTGCATTAGTTGATTTTCTGTTTGTATATTTATATCCATCTCTCTCTCTCTCTCTCTCTCTCTCTCCCTCTCTCTCCCTCTCCCTCTCTCTCTCTCTCTGTGTGTCTATCTATCTGTCTATCTATCTATCTAAACATTGTAATGTGCTGTAGTTCAATTTCGAGTGACAAGTTGAATGTCTTCTCAGAGAGTGGATTATTTAAATAAATTAGGTGGCAAAATTTCTGTTATGTCATTGGTGTTTTCAGTTTTATTGCGTCTCTCATGATTTCTTGCTGATCGGTGATTCTGAAGGAGTTTTACTTGATTTAACTTAGTTCATTGATACATGTTTCTTCAAAATGGTTGCCTTCGTTTCTCTATAAAGAAGAGCTCCCTTTAAGACGGTCTAGTCTTTAAATTCTTGGAGAGAGCCCAATTCTTCAGAATATGCTAAGCAACGTACATTCTGAAAATGTCTGCCAAGATGAGCAATATAGAAGCACATAATGTATCAAAGTAATGCTGTTTTCAGTTCTGAATGATCGATTTAGAATGTGGGCGGGAGACCGGAAACAAAGTCTGACTTTTTATATAGAGAATAGCTATGAGTAGAATTTTGACTACAGACAGATGTAAATGTCCTGAGCACAACTGTAACAGAAATGAAAACAAAATGCAAAACAAAACAAAACAAAAAAACCTACAACGGACTTTATCAAAAGAATATTAATGATGAAATTTATAATGCAGAGCAATTAAACAATTATCCATTGAAAATTGCAATTCATAAGATAATACCATCCAGCGGCCAACAATTATGATTTCCCTTTAGTTTTATATCACCCTATATCTACAGCAAAACTCTGGCAAAGGTCCTTACATTCTGAATAAAGATGTGTAGATCAATTTAAAGCAGGGATCTCCAATCCTTGGTCCGTGGGCGAGCTTGTGAAACTACATTTGTACAAACAGAACATACATGCACGAAACCATTCATTTCCCCCATCCGGCCACAACTGGCACTGCAGTTGGTCTGCAAGCCATGAAAAGTAGAGGATTGCTAGTTTAACTGGTTTTTCTATATTCTCTATTTTCTCTCCTTTGCTCTCCTAAAATTTGTTTTGGACAGGAATTTTAAAAACTTTGCATCAATAGTTATATGTAAATTTTGCAGATAAGCTTTCCTAAAATTTGGATTTTTTTTAAAGTTAATCTGCGGTCATATATTAATTTCTTATACTGGATAAGTTCATCCTGAAGTGGAGAGTGAGAGATTCTCCTTTGAGCTGTTCTTTGCTGCTTGGGCTGTCTCTTTTGGAGATGCTGCTCTTTCATTGCCAATGAAAACAATTGGTCTATTTAATTTATTATCTCCCCTTCTATTGGGACAGGACAAAAAATGGGGATGTGGGATAATACGCAAAAGCAGCTGTCATGCTTTCTGCATCATAGGAGTAATCTCTTCATGGGGAACCTTTGGATTCTGTACTTTTTAACAACTTTGTAAATTGTTCTTCTCTGAAAGAAATGAACAAACTGGAAGCTTACTTGGAGAACAGCGACAACAAATTTACAGAAATCCTTCTGAGAATATATGTATCCAGGTGGTCATTCTCCAATAATTACAAATGTTATATATTTTTATCAGATTTTGGATTGATTGATGGGATGTAATGAATGCTGATAATGCAAACTTTTTTTTTCATATACTTTATGTGATTTATGAACCCTGACTGAAATTCTCTTCTTTTATTCATTCTTCCTATCTCCAGGGCAATGTGAGAAGGATATAGATATTAGCATGTGAAATCCATCAATCAACTATCACAAACAATACAGTGACACAGATAAATGATTCAATGTTTTTCTGTGTTCATCATCCATGGGGAAATGAAGACTCTATTAAGCTATCTGGTCTGTAGGTTGTCTTTTGTTTCCTGACTCAACTGTGATAAAAGTCATTTGTCACCCAGTATAAATCTATTAAGGTAGCAGTCATGTACACATTTACTGGAGACCAAATGTCATTGATTGCTATGGGACTTCTAATAGCGATGCATAAGATCGTCCTATAAATATGTATGCATAAGTTTGGATAATTAGGATGCTACATTTTTAATTCATCAACATCCTTAATTCACATCTGATCTTTTCTTTATGATTCTCTTCTAGTGATTTTTTGGTAGAATACTTTGGTGGGAGTTATTAATCTGGACTGCATACTGTACACATCAGATTGAAATTCACACAATGCTCCTGTTCAAGAAAATATTCAACGCTTCTACTGTAGATGAAATACACTCACTTTTCCTCTGTCCTTGAAATTCTAGAGTAAAACTTTTGCTTATGAGTTGTCCACAATGAAAACTTCAAGATGGCAGGTTTTTATTTTTGATTAAGTAGAAAACAGAAGTTTAGTTTAATGGTCTTCCAAATCTTCACAGATCTGCTAAAATAATGTATGCTATATGAACAAATAATTGCAAATAGTAATAATGATACATATAAACCACCTACAGTAAATTACTGAGCTATACAAATTTCATAACCTCCACATTTTAAAAGGAACACATAACAGAACCACCCAACAATGTATCCACCATTGAAACATATGTAGTTTAATCATACTAATGCATGCAACATGACTAAAGCTGCTAAAGTTACATTATACAGGTGCATCTCAAAATGAATAAATCATTTATGGAAGTATGCAAGATAGATAGACTGACAGATCAATAATTGATTGATATAGATGATAGACAGATGATAAATAGATGGGGGGAGGGAGAAGGAGAAAGAGAAAGAGAAAGAGAGGAATTGTACATTGGCTTTAACTGTGGTTTCTAATACTAATATAGAAATATAATATCAAAGTTCCTAAAATATGCTCTAGCATCATTTCACTTTTATATATTTACTGGCAATTGTAGCTACATTTATACATAATCTATCTCTATTTAGTTAGGAGTAATTCACACATATTAGAATTTTGTGCAAATATGCATTTAGTTTTTGGTTGTACTTTAATCAGAAACAGATTAAACTTAAAGAGGGCCAGTTTGGTGTAGTAGTAAAAGGCCTCTGGTGGCTCAGCAGACTAAGTCTGTCTGTTATTAACACAGCTGCTTGCAATTACTGCAAGTTCAAGTCCCACCAGGCCCAAGGTAGGTAAGCCTTCCATCCTTTATAAGGTAGGTAAAATGAGGACCCAGATTGTTGTGGGCAATAAAAGTTGACTTTGTATATAATATACAAATGGATGAGACTATTGCTTAACACTGTGTAAGCCGCCTTGAGTCTTCGGAGAAGGGCAGGATATAAATTCAAATTAAAAAAAAAAGGCACTGGGCTACCTAAAGCACAAAGTGACTTAAGTCAGTCACTCTCTCTCATCCTGGGAAGGAGGCAACGACAAACTACTTCTGAGTCAACACTGACTTGAAGGCACCCAAAATATATAATATTTGGGTTGTATTGTATCAGGAGAAGTTTCATACCTAAAAGCAAATGGATTCATTTTTCTCTATTTAGGAATGTAAGTGTCTATTGTATGGATTTACTTATGAGTAAGTATTGGAAATTTATTGTATAAAGTATCCACATTTGAACTTGTATATGGTTCATCACAATTTCTTTGAAAGCAGCTGTCGTTAAAACATGCTAAAGTAAATGTAAGCATTTAATAGAAGAAATTGGGAAAGATATGGGTCTAATTCAGACCAGAGGTGGGTTTCAGCAGGTTCTGACCAGTTCTGGAGAACCGGTAGCGGAAATTTTGAGTAGTTTGGAGAACCAGTAGTAAAAATTCTGACTGGCCCCACCCCCATCTATTCTCTGCCTCCCAAGTCCCAGCTGAAAATGGGGATTTTGTAACAACCTTCCCCTGGATTGGGGAGGGAATGGAGATTTTACGGTATTCTTCCCGTGCCGTGCCCACAAGCCATGCCCACCAAGCCCCGCTCCTCCCACCAAGCCACACTCACAGAACCAGTAGTAAAAAAAATTGAAACCCACCACTGGTTCATACCTAATGGTAAGTCTGTTATTTGATTTTGGCTTAGTGTGAAGTGTGACATTAGTGTGAAAGGCAAGACATTTTGGCTTTTTAAGATCATGGCTTAGTATAATGGTGAACTCACTGGATTTTTTTTATAAAGCAGAATTTAATCTTCCTTTCTTCCTTGCCTTCCCTCCCTCCTTCTCACCGTCCCTCCTGATTGAAATAGATTTTGGCGAGTTTAGCAAAATATTCCAAGGGTTGTCCAAGCTAAGTTATATCTCTGTAGATATAAATGATTAATACAGGTTTGTAAACCACTAAGCTAAACATCTCAAGGGCTGTGCTAGCCAAGTTGTATCTCTGTAGATATAAATAATTAACAAAGGTTTGTAAACCAATCAATATATTTCATGAAAAAATCTTTCTATCAGTTATATTTTCCTGGACATAACCAGTTAGTTATTCAGAGCCGTTGAATAACTAACAAACATGCAAACACACACACTTTCATATATGTTTATGAGTATGTCAGCATGTGGAAAATTGATAGGCACTTTTTTGGTCAGCTTGCATGATTTCTTAAGCTTAAATAATAGAAGAGACCTTATTTATTCAAAGTGGTGAATGTTCTCAAATGTATTAGTTGCTGCAGTCATGCTTTCCAAGGTTTATTAAACACCATTCATCAAAACTAGGACTTTCCAGTAAGTTGAAATAGGAGAAAGTGGCAATCAGTAATTAAAAAGAAATTGGAAAAAGTAAATTTCAAAAAGCTTGTGTAGTTACTGTATCTGATGGTACCAACTAGTCAAAATTTGTACAGATAGTCCTTGATTTACAACCACAAGCTGAGTTTTGTCCCATTTTACGAGCTTCCTTGCCCCAGTTGTTAAGTGAATCACTGTGGTTGTTAAGTTAGTAACATGGTTGTTAAGTGAATGTGGTTTTGCATTTCAGAAGTTGCAAAATATGATCACATAACCCCAGGACACTGCAACTGTCATAAATATTAGTCAGTTGCCAAGCCTCTGAATTTTGAATTTATGTGACTATGGGGATGCTGCAATGGTCATAAAGTGTGAAAATGGTCACAAGTCACTTTTTTCAGTGCCGTTGAGGCTTCAGTCACTAAACTGAACTGTTGTAAGTTGAGAAGTACCTGTACTTTAGTATGAAACTAGATACTTGTTTCTCTTACCTGGCTTGTTTGTTTTATTCAAATAAATGGAACTCCGTTTAACTTTCATCTACAATTAACTTACCTTCATTGTATTGGCCCAACACAATACAATGGTCCAACACTTAAGGGAAATATTGAAGTTCCCCTGCAATCAAAAACAGGAGAAACAATGAAGAGTCTATTATTGGACTCAGTTGTTACCTAATTTAGGGAGGGCCGAAACACAACCTGCTGACCAGAGCTAAGTATATCTCATAAATTTGTATTATGTGTTGCCTCGAGGTGTGATGAATGGCAAATAAAATTAATAAATAATAATAAAAAATTCAATTTTGTTGGGTTTTTTTAGTCACTTTCAAGAAGTGATATTGTACATGAAAAAAAGAAGAAGAAGAACAATGGAGCTTAAAACAGGATAATAGTTGTAAAAGCAAAACTAAATTGCCACAATCCTAAAACTTAACACAAAAGCATAGTGTGACTTGAAATGGTCACACTTCACTGAAGCCTGAAAAAGGGAGTTGTTTGCAAAGCTCAATGAGCTAGATATTTTTGAAGACTGTTATGACCATAACTGTATATATTTCTGAACTGTTTCTTCTCACTGAGCTTAGTAAGCTTAGTTCACATAAACATGGTTCGGCTTGTTATAACTATCTGTGGCAAAACTTGATTATATGAAAGCTGGAAAATAGGAATAGGAATAGCACTTGGACTTATATGCCGCTTTACAGTGTTTTTATAGCCCTCTCTAAGTAGTTTACAGAGTCAGAATCAGAAGTGGTATTCAGCCAATTTGGATCGGTTCACCCAAAACGATAACGGAAATCGTGGGTGGACCCACCTACCCACCCCAGCTATATGCCTATCCTATGTAAGCATCTTTTTTAACCTCATACATGCATGCAAGCCACATGAGAGCGCAAAGCACATGTGCAGATGGCTGTGTGCATGCATGCATGATCAGCATATTGCCCCCAACAATTTGGGTCCTCATTTTACCCACCTCAGAAGGATAGAAGGCTGAGTCAACCTTGAGCCTGGTGGGATTTGAACTGCCGAATTTCAGGCAGATGGCAGGCAGCAGAAGTAGCCTGCAGTACTGCATTCTAACCATTGTGCCACCAAGGTTCAATGTTACTTTTATCACCAGAAAAAGTATTATAACTTTGGTAACAATTCTCCTGCCTATGTCCCCCTAGCCCCTCCCACAAACCTATTACATTTTTGTGTGCACATTTTTAATGAACCACTGCAATGGAAAATACTTTAAAGTCTCTTTGCATGGCTTTAGATACTTACTAGAGAGAAGATATGAAGCTAAATAGCAGCAGAACAGATGGTGAGTGAGAAATTGGACATACTGGATTATTTGAAGACTCGGATATATCCTGAGACTGAATGAAAAGAACATAATAATTCTTCTTTCTTACATCATTCTCTATTCATAGAAAAGGAAAATATTGATCACAGAGGTGTTTTTCCCTCCTTAATTGGACCAAGTCACATTATACAACATAGAATCATAGGGCTAGAAGGGAACTCAGAGTTCTTCTAGTCCAGCCCCCTGCTCAAGGCAGGAACCTTGATAGGCACCGGCATGCATATGGCCGGGTGTGAATCTAGTGGGCTGCTTTGGAGCCCCAAGCCCCATGGAGCTGGCATGGAAGGCACGTATGGAAGGCAGCCTTTTCTGCAGCATCCCCCTCCCCTCTTTGGAATGCCCTGCAAGTGGGGGGCTCTGCCTTTGCAGAAATGGGGCAGGCGGTTTGTAGAGAGGATTGGTGGGGGGGGGATGCATGTCCCTCCAGGATGGAGAGTGGGGAAGAGAAGGCTCCAGGTTCACTTGGGCAGTCAAGCCAGATGGGTGGAGGGAAACCCAAAGCATTGGGGGCTTCAGAAGGGCAGAATGTGCTTCAGAATGTGGAGCTCCTGGCTCTAAAAGTGAGTGATGTCAAGTTGGCCATGCCCACCCGATCACATGACAACCAAGTCATGCCCACAGAACCGGTAACGAAAATTTTTAGATTTTACCACTGGGCAGAAGACTTTATATCATCCTGGTCAACATAAATTCAACACAAAAAATGTGTCGGTAAACATAAATTCAACACAAAAATAGTTTGTCCTGAAAGCAACTGCCTGCGAAGGCTCCTGGATTGGGGCTGAAAGGTGAAAGCGGAAGCAGTATGCTCCATCCAGAGGTGGGATTCACATAATTTACATACCCGTTCGCCCAGCACTGAAAATGTGAGCACACCCAGCACCTCTGCGCATGCACACAGCCTTCCGCACATGGGCTTTGGTCACACGCGTGGCTTCATCACAAATGCACGGCTTGAAAACATGGCTAAATAGGACAGCATAGTGTTGTGACCCAGGTTCCTGGACCCGGACTTCGGATGATTCAGAAAGTGAGGGAGAAGACCTGGCAAGCCCTGCTTCTCTTGGGCCCTCTCCCTCCCTGGCACCCACTCAAAGGGAGGAGGAGAGGCCGGCAAGGCCTGATTCTCTTGAGCCTTCTTCTGATTTGGCAACGCCCCAAGAACAGTTTTGGAGTGATGCAAGACTGCGCAGACGTGACTGGCGCGCGCAGCAGAAGCAGCGTTGGGATAAAGCCAAGAAATGATTGTCATGCAGTGACATCTGCAGAGACTATAGGAGGCGGGACTTCCTGGTTTTTTGTCTTGGACAAAGCAATGAATTTGCGCGGGCAAACTCAATGGAGGGAAGAATATATTCGTGAGTAATTCTGGCCTTATCTATAATTTCCTCGTTATCTCCAGAAACTTGGCAGGCCCGTGGGTAGACGTGGCCAGGACATTTATCTATGTAAATAAAGTAGAAGAGGAGGCCTCTGACTGACTCTTTGCTGGGAGTATTGGGGGAGGGAAACAGAACACATAGTGTCGGGGAGATGGGCGGGCGGGGGTAGGTCTACCCACAGGTTGCTACTACCAATTCGCCCGAATCAGTCCAAACCGGCTTAATACCACCTCTGGCTCCATCCCATAATTGGATAGACCAGGTTGCCCTGATAGACTGTTCTTCATCCTGGTCAAATGAATGTCCAGTTTATTTTTGAAAAGCTCCAGTGATAGAACACTCACAACTCCAAAAGGCCAGCTATTGTATTGATTAATTGTTCTCCCTGTCAGAAAAAAATTCCTTACTTCTAGGTGGGTTCTTTCTTTAACAAGCTTCCATCCATTATTTCTTGTCCTGCCCTCTAATGTTTTGTTGAATAAGTCAATCCCCTCTTCTCTGTGGTAGCCACTCATGTACTGGAAGACAGGTACCATATCCCCTCTAATCCTTTTCCTTGAGAGGCTAGACATACCTCACTCCTTCAACCATTCACATATGGTTGCGGGAGTGAGACCCCTTATCATCTTTGTTGGTTTTCTCTGCATACTTTCTAAGATCTCAGCATCCTAGGCAAGGTGATACAACTCAAAAGCCCCATTGGAGTCAGTGAGACTCACTTCCATATGTAGGATTTTAGCAGGAAAACATAATTATATTCTTTAAAACATATAGGTTAGACAATACAGGTATATTTTTGTTCTGAATGATTTTTGTTAAATGCTGAGAACTGATTGAAATATTTTTCTACCAGACTCATAGACCTAAGTCCTGATTTTACATATAATACCTGCCTTTAGCAGATGTTTATACTATTGTACCATAATTTAAATTTTCTTTGCTGCATAAAGGGCAAAACAACCATCACAGCAGGAATGATAATAATAGATTCTTGCTTGTAGTGATAATAGCAGAAAATCCGCTTATGTTCGTTGAGTGGAAATAATATGTATCTCTGGTGTCCATTTTTGGCAAATCTTTCTTGCAATTATAAAAATGGTATGCCTTTTCTTCTCATTTAATTTATGGAAATACATTTTCCATAAATAGATATTCTTAGGAAGCATTTTGGAGTAATTTAACAGGACATGCAATTGTTCTCCGGAATCACAGATTATACCCAGGATTAGTGAAATATCTTTTATGCTTTTCATTTGAATGTGTGTATTTCAATAACATCTTGTTTGTTTGAATTTTAATTTCTGATGCTTAAGAGAGATCATGCATCATTGGAATTCCATGACAATAGGAAAAGAGTTTGTCTGTAACTAAGAGTGACTGATTTGATAGATATTGATCAGTTGATTGATTATGTGCCTCATGTTGATTTCAACTCTCAGTGATCATATAAACATGTCTTCTGTAAAAGGACCCAACCCGACACTTTACCATTGTTACTATAAATGAGACCACCCAAATGATAATTTGAGCCTGATTATGTGTTGTCTGCCCATTGACTTTGTATTGCCTTTTGTCATTTGTTTGGATGTTTAACCATAGTTCCCTTTTTTTTTCATTTCCCAAATTCAAAATTCAGAAATAAAATTTAAAAACATGATTTTATAAGGATGTAATGCAGACATATATGTATGCCACAATGTTAAAAAAAAGATGTTGAGACTCTAGAAAGAGTGCAGAGAAGAGCAACAAAGATGATTAGGGGACTGGAGGCTAAAACATATGAAGAACAGATGCAGGAACTGGGTATGTCTAGTTTAATGAAAAGAAGGACTAGGGGAGACATGATAGCAGTGTTCCAATATCTCAGGGGTTACCACAAAGAAAAGAGAGTCAAGCTATTCTCCAAAGCACTTGAGGGTAGAGTAAGAAGCAATGGATGGAAACTAATCAAGGAGAGAAACAACTTAGAACTAAGGAGAAATTTCTTGACAATCAGAACAATTAATGGGTGGAACAACTTGCCTCCAGAAGTTGTGAATGCTCCAACACTGGAAATTTTTAAGAAGATGTTGGATAACCATTTGTCTGAAGTGGTGTAGGGTTTCCTGCCTGGGCAGGAGATGGAACTAGAAGACCTCCAAGGTCCCTTCCAACTCTGTTATTGTTGTTATTGTTGTTGTTGTTGTTGTTATTATTATTATTATATATTTAATCATTCTATTTTGCAATGTTTTATTAATCAGCACCTGCATATCAGTACTCTCTACAGCAGGGGTGTCAGTGGGCCAGATGCATCATGCACAGGCCATGCCCACCCAAGCTCCGCAAATGGGAAAAACATTGTAAAAGTCATGTGATGGCAACGTGATGCCACGAGTTTGACACCCGTGGTCTACAGGGATAAGCTGCAAGAAACAATCAATGATCAGAAACCATTGAAATTCATAACAAATGGTCTATTCATTCACATGCCTATATACATTTATTTAATCATCTTTTTGAATGGAAAGCTAATTATATGGCATGATTAAATAATTTTGGAACCTGGTTAGGTAATATTATGTATTGGCTCCCTTTGTATTGCTTTTTGATATGTTTATATAATTTAAACCTTTCAGAGCTGAGGAAGCGTACAGGGTTTTTAGCATATGAGCTCAGCCACCTGGATTTTTAATCCCCTCCTGGTTTGTGAAAGTGGCCCAGGAGGCATCAAGTGAATGGGCCATAGCAGTGGTTAATTGTTGTTTGAATGAGGGATTGTTCCTTTACCTTTTAAGGAAGCAATGCTGAAGCCATCACTGGATAGAGAAGATGGTTGTTCAACAGCTTCAGAAGACCTTCAATGAAGCAGATAATACAGATTATTTTCAGTCAGGTTTCAAACCTGACTGTTGGGGGCGAGTCATTGGCCCCAATGGAAAGGGTACGCAACTTGGGTGTTCTCCTGGATGGACGGTTGTCCTTTGAAGACCATTTGACGGCCGTCTCCAGGAGAGCTTTTTACCAGGTTCGCCTGGTTCGCCAGTTGCGCCCCTTCCTGGACCGGGATGCCCTATGCATGGTCACTCATGCTCTCGTGACATCTCGCCTGGATTACTGCAATGCTCTCTACATGGGGCTTCCCTTGAGGAGCACCCGGAGGCTCCAGTTAGTCCAGAATGCGGCTGCGCAGGTGATAGAGGGAGCCCCTCGTGGCTCCCATGTGACACCACTCCTGCGCAGACTGCACTGGCTGCCTGTGGCCTTCCGGGTGCGCTTCAAGGTTTTGGTAAGTATCTTCAAAACGCTCCATGGTTTAGGGCCGGGCTACTTACGGGACTGTCTGCTGCCACCGATTGCCTCCCACCGACCCGTGCGCTCTCACAGGGAGGGACTCCTTAGGGTGCCGTCTGCCAGGCAGTGCTGACTGGCGACACCAGGGGAAGGGCCTTCTCTGTGGGGGCTCCCACCCTCTGGAATGAACTTCCCCCAGGACTCTGTCAACTTCCTGACCTTCGAACCTTCCGCCGCGAGCTTAAAACACATCTATTTATTTGTGCAGGACTGGACTAGAATTTTAATTTTAAATTTAATTTTAATGGGGTTTTATCATTTTAATTGTAATTTTAAATTTTGGCCTATTTAAATAAGTTTTTTTAATTAGTGTTTTATCTTGTATTATATTTGTATTTTTATCGGGCTGTAAACCGCCCTGAATCCTTCGGGAGATAGGGCGGTATAAAAATTTGATTAAATAAATAAATAATAAATAAATAAACCTGGATATGGAACAGAAATGACATTGATCATGATTTTGGATAATCTCTGACATGGTGAAGGGTGGTAATAGTGGTGTATCCATCCTTGCCTTAGTTGATCGCTCAACAGTTTTTGATACCATCAACAAGAGTATCTTTTTGGATTGAGTCACAGGATTAAAGGTGGACAACGTAGTGTTGTGCTGACTGACCTCCTTTCTTTGGGATTATGATTATGATTATGATTTGTCAACAAGTAGAAGGAAACAAGTAACAGTATAGACATAGACATAGACACATGAAAAAATTGGCACAAATAAAAGGATATAAATAGGCAAAACATAGCTATAAACACATAGAATGTTTACATATAAATTGGGACAGTAGGACAGGGACAGTAGGCATGCTGGTGTGCTTATTCACGCCCCCTTAGGGACCTCTTAAGAAACATGAAAGTTCCGTGGTAGACATTTTAAGGTAAAAGGTATGGGGATTTGAGAGATTAACAACAGAGTCAGGTAGAGTGTTCCAGACATTTACTACTCTATTGCAAAAGTCATATTTCCTACAATCAAGATTAGAGTGAATTACATTGAGTTTGAATCTATTGATAGCCCTTATGTTATTACGGTTGAAATTAAAGTACTCATTTACAGGTAGGATGTTTTGGTAAATAATCTTATGAACTAAGCATAGATCAGAACATAGTTGGCATAGTTCGAGGCTATCCTGACCTAAAATTTCAAGCCTGGTGGTATAGGGAATTTTATTCTGAGCAGAAGATTTGAGTACTATTCTAGTAAAATATCTCTGGACACTCTCTAATGTATTGCTGTCTGAAATACAGTTTCAGATTGGATTGATTCCAGTCAGTGGTGACTGGGGAGGAAAGACCCATTGGAGAAAAAACCAGCAGCCCACAGCTTTACCCATGACATAAAACATATAAAGGATAGGATATGATCAAGCAAAAGTATCATTGAGGGACAGAGTCCCTGACACTGGCGGCAACAAGATATAAGCTTAGCACCAAGGTAACATAACACTTGAAAACTGTCTTCTATCACTAATCCAGCTGTTAATTGTCAATCTGTGGAAATTCTCAGTCATCCAGGTCATGGCTCCTTTCGCCGTGAGCTAAAAACATACTTATTTATTCAAGCTGGACTGGCATAATGATTTTTTAACATTTTAAACTGGGTTTTATTGTTGTGGGGTTTTAAATTTTTTAAATTTTAAATTTAAATTTTTAAACATTGGCCTTTTTGTAATATGCTTTATTTTAAATTTTGATTTTAATTGTATATATATTGTGTTTTATTCTGGCTGTACACCGCCCTGAGTCCTTCGGGAGAAGGGCGGTATAAAAATTTAATAAATAAATAAATAAATAAATAAAATTTCTTTTTCCAAAGGCAACTGGACTGGTTTTTTTTTTCCTTGAGGAAGAAGAACAAAGTGTTTCCTTTCTCATCCAAGTAACTTCATCACAACTTAAGTTTCTTGGGTGAGAAACAAACTGTTTTGTTTTTCTTCCTCAAGGAAAAGAATCAATCAAGTGGCCTCTTGAAAAAGCACCTTTGAGATGATTGCCAATCCTTAATAAACAATAGACATCACAGAGCATTTCCTCAACACATTCCTTCTACCTCCTAGCACAGGTTTGTGCTGGGGAATTCTGGGAGTTGAAGTTCACACAACTTAAAATGGCCAAGGTTGAAAAACACTGTCCTAGAATATTATAAGATCACTATCAGCCATAATGTATTCCAAATTTTCATTGCTCCCACGAGAGTTAAAGCGCTAATATTGTCTAATAAAATTATATTTCTTGGATACATTCAGAATGTTACCCTTCCTCCTCCTTTTTTTCTTTTTAACACATTTAATTAATTTTTAATTGTTATCATAATTAACTATGCATTATTCTGTAGTATGTATATATGCATGTACATACACAAATGCACACATGCACACACACACACACACACACACACACACACACACACACACACACACAGGTTGGTCTAGGACCACAGTAAAGTTTATCTACCTGTTTACTCCAGTCTACAAACTGAACTTCAATTTATGGTTGCTGTTTTTTTACATGAAACTGCCTTCCAAAATAAAATTATATTCAATTATTAGTCATTAGCAAGTTAAAGCATTTTTCATTATCTATTTCCTATGAGGATGCTGCTGCTCCAAATACTGAAGCAGGAAAAGTGATGGTATACCTCTTTCTGCAAAAGTTTCTTATTGCAAAATCTTAATTAATGATTTCTGCAACCATTTCCGAAAAGGGTTCTTATTGCAAAACCTTATTTGACAATTTCTACAATAATTTGCATCCTTTCCCCCTTCCCCATTTTCTTGGTAAAATATTTAATAATTAATTTTATGGATATTTTGATGTACCTCACTGTGGGCTGCCTGGATCATAAAATTAGTAGCTGATATATAAATCATTTTAACAACAACAACAACAACAACAACAACAACAATGAGGACAAACATTACAAATACCTGGGCATCCTTCAAGCTGACAACACCAAGCACACAAAAGTCAAGAAAAAAGGTTAGAAGTGAATACATCAAGAGAGTGAAGAAGGTCTTAAAGTCCAAAGTCAGTGGAGGAAATAGCATCAAGGTAATTAAACACCTGGGCAATTCAGTCATTAGCTGGAATAGGGGACTGGACTCAAGCAGAACTAAAGACCCTGGATAGGGAGACCAGAAAAATAATGACAATGAATAATGCCCTTCATGCTCAAAGAAATGTTGGCAGGCTCTACCTGCAAAGGAAAATAGGTGAACGTGGAATGTTGCAAGTACATTAGACAGTTGAAGAAGAAAAAAAAGCATTCGAAGAATATCTGAAGGACAGTAAGATAGATGCACTGAAGCTAGCATACTAGGAAGGCTTATTGAATTTGGTTTGGAGAAACCAAACTGGCCTTCAATAAAGACCCAATGAAGAACAGAAAAGAGACATGAGAAGACAAAGTATTATAGTACAGTAAAAAAAAAAAATAGTTGACAAAGTAGATAATACTTCGTCAACTGCCCTTGTGACGTCTCGTCTGGATTACTGCAATGCTCTCTACATGGGGCTCCCCTTGAAGAGCACCCGGAGGCTCCAGTTGGTCCAGAATGTGGCTGCGCGGGTGATAGAGGGAGCCCCTCGTGGCTCCCATGTGACACCTCTCCTGCGCAGACTGCACTGGCTACCTGTGGCCTTTCGGGTGCGCTTCAAGGTTTTGGTAATTATCTTTAAAGCGCTCCATGGCATTGGGCCGGGATACTTACGGGACCGTCTACTGCCACCGATTGCCTCCCACAGACCCGTACGCTCTCACAGGGAGGGACTCCTCAGGGTGCCGTCAGCCAGGCAGTGCCAGCTGGTGACGCCCAGGGGAAGGGCCTTTTCTGTGGGGGCTCCCGCCCTCTGGAACGAACTTCCCCCAGGACTTCGTCAACTTCCTGACCTTCAAACCTTTCGCCGTGAGCTTAAGACACATCTTTTCATTTGCGCAGGACTGGACCAGGATTTTAAATTTTAAATTTGGTTTTAATGGGGTTTTTATTATTCTATTGGGGTTTTAATATTTGGCCGTATTTAATAAGTTTTTTTAATTGGGGTTTTAACTTGTATTTATGTATATTTTATGTGGCTGTTAACCGCCCTGAGTCCCTCAGGAGATAGGGCGGTATATAAATATGATTAAATAAATAAATAAATAAATAAATAAATAAACTCCCCGACCTCCGGACTTTTTGCCGCGAGCTGAAGATGTTTTTGTTTCATCGCGCAGGGTTAGCTTAAATGTAGTTTTTAAATGGGGTTTTTAAATGGGGTTTTCAATTTTATTCCAATTTTTTTAGGCCATATATTGAATTCGTTTTTTATATTGTTTTTAACTTGTATTATATGTATGTTATGTATTTTTATTGGTTGTGAACGGCCCTGAGTCCTTCGGGAGAAGGGCGGTATACAAATCGAATAAATAAATAAATAAATAAATAACAAGAACTGGCAATAGCTAAGAGTAGAAAAGTTGAAGAAAGAGACAGAGAATTCTGACTGCACAAGGTCACATACACAAAGTCAGAACTGAGAAGAGAGCAACAGATAGCAAGTGCCAAAGAAGCAGAAACAGCAGTAGATCACACGGTTAGTTGCTGCAAGAAGATTGCACAAACTGACTACAGGCAATGGCATGACAAAGTAGCAACAATGGTGCATTGAAAGATCTGAAAAAAATAGCATTTTTTTTCCTGCAAGCAAGACCATAAAATAGAGAAAGTTATAGAAAATGAAGAGGCTAAATTGCTCTGGGATTTTAGAATTCAAACCAATAGGTACTTGTTACGTAACATCTCAGATTTAACGATTGTCAATAAGAAAAAAAAAATCTGAAGAGTGGATGCGGCAGTAATTGGAGACAGCAGGATAGAAGAGAAAGAGTACAAAGAATTGCAAATAGAAATAGAACAACTGTGGCAAAAGAAAGTAAAGGTAATACCAATAGTAATAGGCACCTTGGGTGCAGAACCAAAACAGCTGGAGCATCATTTGAACACCATCAGCCCTGACACATTCACCATCAGTCAATTGCAAAAGGCAGCTTTAGTTGGAACAGCTTTCATCCTGTGACAATATCTGTAACATCACTGAACATCCACATCTTCCTATCCCAGGTTCTTAGGAAGGACTCCATAGGTGGACAAAAAATGCCAAATACAGCATGAACATCTGGTTGACTATGCAACAACTATGAATAAAACTAGAGGTGGGTTTCATATAATTTTACCACCGATTTACCGTGCACCAAAAATGTGAGCGTGCACCTTCTGCTCAAGAGTGTGGCCTTCCGCGCATGTACTTTGCTCATGCTTGTGACTTGCACACACATGCACAGCTTAGAAAATGTGGCTAAATAGGATGGCATAGCTCCAGGGCGGGTGGGCCCACAGGTCGCCATTACTGGTTCACCTGAACTGGTCTGAACCTGCTGAATAACACCTCTGAATAACACAAATCATCTCACTGTCTAAGCTGCGTTATACCAACGGTCTCCAACCTTGGCAACTTTAAGACTTGTGGACTTCAAGTCCTAGAATTCCTCAGCCAGCAAAGCTTTAAGACTTGTGGACTTCAAGGAATTCTGGGACTTGAAGTCCACAAGTCTTAAAGTTGCCAAGGTTGGAGACCTCTGCCCTATACTATAGCAATATTAGTTTAGTTCCCACTATTGCCACCAAAATTTAGCTATTTGCTTTTGGTGCATTTCGTTATGTATCGTCTTCATCTCCTCCTCCTCTTACTCCTTCCCTTTTCCCCAACAGCAGAATTAACTACAATCTGTCACTACCAATATACAATTGTGCTGGCTTTCATAATGAAGAGCAGCAATTAAGAATTTAGGTTTTTGTTTTTACAAGTTAGCAGCCCAACAAGATGATTGGTTTGTCTCAAGGTGGTGCAGTTTTTAAGGGCACTGAACTTCCTGTCAGAAATGATATATAAATGTCAAAGTGAAACCACAGACTTTTAATGGTGTCTTATGACCCTTAGCACTGACTGGGGACTCCTCTTAATAGGTTTTGAAATGAAAATTTTCAGTGATTTATGTGATTGTTTATCATATCCAAGAGAAGCTCCAGACCTTGGTTAAAAGTAGATGGTTTTCTACTGATAAAAAAAAATTTAAACTACTATTCAGAAACACTGCTGAGTAATACAAAGAGTCTGCCTTAATTGTTGCAGTTGCTGTAGCTATTCTTAAGATTGGCTTGAGACAGAATTCTCTCCAAGTTATAGTCAGCAAAATAGGTTCTGCATTCAAAGACTTCTGCTTAAGTCAAAATAGCAGCAAAACTTACTTTACTGACTCTCCCTAGAGCGTAAGATCTCCAAAAAATATTTTCCTTATGCAGCAATATGTTATTCACACAATTGTGTAAATCTGCTTTTTATTTTTATTTTTTAAAAAACCATGGTAGACATAGCACATCTGATCACATTCAGTACTTTAGTGTAAAGTGTATGTTTCTATTTTATGTGACACATTAGGTAATTATTGTCAGCTGTGCAATTGTCTTTTCAGTAAGCCGGGATTGTTATTTTGGGGGTTGTTTTATTTCTTGGTTTTTAGCATGGTGATGAGATCAGAACTGTAGTCACTGCATTTTTTAAAATCTTAGCTTGGGATTTTCAGGTCCAGAAATGGACAGATGGTGATATTTTTGGTAAATCTCATTTTAAGTGCATATGATCTCCAAAATTAGAGGCAGCTAGAATTAGATCTGTGCCAAGATTTAATGCATGATATAGGTCTTCAAACCTTTCTGCTCCATTAAAAAAAAATAAGCTGAATTAAAACTGCAGTGAAAATGGAAAGAGATTTTGTAAGTTGGCATGGATAGCCACTATTGAAAATAAAATGTTCATTTTTCCAATGGGTCCATGGCAGCCTTTGAAAACCTCATGTATGAAGTCTACAACTTTCAACATTCCTGTTGAATGGACACTAAAACTAAAAAAGGAAGGCTTTTGGAATAGTTAAATACTTTTGTCCTTATTTTTCACAGTCTTTCATTAATTAGGTGAAATAAGGTAAGAACACTTGTTTTCTGGTGGTAAATGAGGCATCCAAACTATGTATAGCTCTTCATCTGGTTTGGCTGGTGATGATTTCTTAGGTAGGGGATAGCTAAGGGGAACCTACTATAAACCTATGCCACTATGTTTTTGCAAAGTAGCCAGTTAAACTTCCTTTATGAGTCTATTTTGCTCTTTATGACTCTAATAAAAGCAAAGTACCATCAGCATACATCTTTAATGGTGTTCAGTGAGGGAATTGCTGGATCACTGCAAATGTAATGAGGAGTTTTTGAGGTCATACCAGACAGTCTACCAGCTACTTCTTCCAAATTACTTTTTGTTAATCAATCTTCTTATGAACTTGAAACAACAATATCGCACAGGGTTAAAATATCCAATTTGTGCATTCATTTATCCAGTGATCTGTTAAGGGGCAAGCAACATTTCAAACTTCCATTTTATTTGCACACGCACGTATGGAATTCATTAGAGGTGTGCGAATCAATCCTAATCTGATGATTTTACCCATTTAATTTGAAATGTTGAATCATTGTTCTCAAAATGAGGTTCCACCTGAATATATTTGGAGGTCCAAGATGGTCAACATTATTCAGTTCAGATCAATTATTTGAAATGCCAAACTGAGTCCATTTGATTTGTCAGTTTGATTTATACAAAGGTATTTTATGTACGTCAAGGTGGTTCTGGCATGGTCCTAAAATAATCAGGTTTGAAGCAATTTGATAAGTTCTGATGATTCATTTTGGAAATTTGATAGAATCATCTTCAAACTGAATCTTGTTATGGAATATTCACAGAGCTCCATATTATGACTATTCAAAGCTTTTCAAAGATGATTTGTAAGGCATGTCGGTAGAGTAAAGTACCTTTCTTGAATTACTGAGGCAGCCTCATACTTCATAAGGCTTCAGGTCTTCCTTTTTATATTTCTACTAGTAGTGAAAGCACAGGCTGTGCCCCACCATAGATATGATCCAGAAATGCTTTGATCTCTCAAGCAAGGAAGAGTATCCCTACCCCACTCCATTTCATCAGCTGACATGTGTCTAAATTGCATCTGTATGATCATTGGAAAGCCTGAGTTATTGGCTATCTCTACAGTAGTGGCCAAAATTGTGGAAACCTTTTGATAAAAGTGTATTTTTAAGGTTTGATGACTAATAACACTTTTTTTTTTTTGAGTTTCAAGATAATCATATTCCACTACTGGAATGGCCTGGGAATAGCCCAGACCTTAACCCAATTGAAAATCTATAGAGACGACTAAAGACATTTGTTAGTCAGAAGCGACCCAGCAATAAAACCCGGTTAATAGAAGCAATCATTCCATCTTGATTTCACATTATAACAGCTGCAGAACTAAAGGACTTGGTTCACTCCATGGGAAGACATTGTAAGGCCGTAATTCATGCTAAAGGTTACCCAATTAAGTTATTAACTGACATGGTGATAATTTTTGTATATCTCATTTTTCTATGGTGATAATTTTTGTATATCTCATTTTTTTCTGTGTTTCACTTTTCTTCTTTATATTGTAACTGCTATTCTAATAGCCAATCCTTCATAAAAGTTATTGCATTACATTCTTGATTAAATTATCTTTCCATTGATATATAATTTTATGGTACTACTAAAAAAAAGTGGTGTTATTAGCTAGTTTTAGAAGGTTGTATAAAGTTGTATATAACTTTGGGTTGTATAAAATTATATATAACTTTAACACAAAAAAAGAAAAGAGGAATTGCAACATATGTTAAAGAAACAATAAAATCAAAATTAATATACTCAGATGAAGAGGGTAGAATTTTAATGATACAGTCAGAAGTGAAGCAAAAACAAATATTACTCATGGCAATAGATACACCAAACAAAAACCAATATGAATTCTTTAAAAAAAGTACACAATAAAATAACAGAAATAGAATACAAAAATATATGCATAATCGGGGATTTTAACTTAATAGTGGATGTTAAAAAAGACTATAAAAGTAATAATAATAATAAAGTATATTATCAAAATCATTCTTTGAAATGATATCAGAACTTAATCTCCTGGACTCACAGAGAAAAGCACATGGGACAAATAGCCAGTATACATTCTATTCATATCCACACCAGTCCTGATCAAGGATTGATATGATGTGGATGACAGCAGAACTGCTAAACGGGATAGAAGAAATAGAAACCAATGATTGGGCAGACCATAACCTACTAAAAATAAAATGGAAAGACCAGAAAAAGAAAGAGAGGTGGACAATGAATCAAAATTTATTAAAAGATAAAGAATATAGACAAATGATAGAAAGAGAATTGACACTATTTTTATGGTAAATAAAAAAGAAGACACATTGTTAGAAAACCTGTGGGACACCACAAAAGCTTATATACGTGGATTAACAGTAGCGTATACAGCTAGAAAAAATAAGAAATGAAAACTTCAGCAAGAGAAGTTACAGGAAGAACTTAAAAAAGTAGAATTTGAACTACAGAAAGAGCCCCAAAATAGTAAGAAAAAAGAAAAAAAGAGACTTCATAAAACACAAACTTAATCTGACTACACAAGAAGAAATGACACAGAAAATTAAAACAAAACAAAACAAAAAATTTTTGAGTACGCAAACAAATAGAAAATACACTTTTCCCAAAAGGTTTCCATAATTTTGCCCACTACTGTACATAAATACAATACTGGCTGGTCACATGAACGTGATGCTTGCAAAGACATCACTTGGACTGCTCCCCTTCTTTATAAACATTTAAATTGAATAATTTTTTTAAAAAGTCACCAATTTTAATTTATTAACAACATGCCCCAACTGATTAATTTAAAAAAGGGAAAGGAATCTGTATGTATATAGGTAAAATCCAGTCCAGATCTCTCAGCGTAGAATAAGATTGAAGAAGGTTTTGTAAACCATAAATACCTAGGTGTTTTTTGTAAAATTGCAACCTGGTCTACCCATATATGGGACAGAACATACTGCATACTCTGGAGGGCCCGGGACAGGGGTCATTCCTCTGCCCTGGTCCTGTTAGATCTCTCAGCGGCTTTTGATACCATCGACCATGGTATCTTGCTACACCAGTTGGGGAGTTTGGGAGTGGGGGGCACCATTTATCGGTGGTTCTCCTCCTACCTCTCTGACCGGTCGCAGATGGTGTTGACAGGGGGGCAGAGATCGACTGTGAGGTGCCTCACTTGTGGGGTGCCGCAGGGGTCGATTCTCTCGCCTCTCCGGTTCAACATCTATATGAAGCCGCTGGGTGAGATCATCAGTGGTTTTGGGGTGAGTTACCAACTGTATGCTGACGATACGCAGCTGTACTTTTCCACCCCAGGCCACCCCAACGAAGCTGTTGAAGTGCTGTCCCGGTGTCTGGAAGCTGTACGGGTCTGGATGGGGAGAAACAGGCTCAAGCTCAACCCCTCCAAGACGGAGTGGCTGTGGATGCTGGCACCCCGGTACAGTCAGCTGCAACCGCAGCTGGCTGTTGGGGGCGAGTCACTGGCCCCGATGGAAAGGGTGTGCAACTTGGGTGTTCTCCTGGATGGATGGTTGTCTTTTGAAGAACATCTGACGACCGTCTCCAGGAGAGCCTTTTATCAGGTTCGCCTGATCCGCCAGTTGCGCCCCTTTCTTGACCGGGATGCCTTATGCACAGTCACTCATGCTCTTGTTACCTCTCGCTTGGACTACTGCAATGCTCTCTACATGGGGCTCCCCTTGAAGAGCACCTGAAGACTCCAGATGGTTCAGAATGCAGCTGCGCGGGTGATAGAGGGAGCCCCTCGTAGCTCCCATGTAACACCACTCCTGCGCAGACTTCACTGGTTGCCTGTGGTCTTTCGGGTGCAATTCAAGGTGTTAGTTACCACCTTTAAAGCGCTCCATGGCTTAGGACCAGGTTACTTATGAGATCGCCTACTGCCACCGTTTGCCTCCCATCAACCTGTGCGCTCTCACAGAGTGGGACTCCTTAGGGTGCCGTCAGCCAAGCAATGTCGACTGGCGGCCCCCAGGGGGAGGGCCTTCTTTGTGGGGGCTCCCACCTTCTGGCACGAACTCCCCCCAGGACTTCATCAACTTCCTGACCTTCGAACCTTCCGCCGCGAGCTGAAGACATATTTATTTATCCGCGCAGGACTGGCATAGAATTTTAGATTTTTATTCAGTTTTTTAATTTTACTTAGTGGGTTTTATTGTTTTAAATATATTTTAATCTGGGCCAAATTTAATAAGTTTTTTAAATATTGTTTTATCTTGTATTTATGCATTGTTGTTCTGTTTTTATCTGACTGTGAACCGCCCTGAGTCCTTCGGGAGAAGGGCGGTATAAAAATTCAATTAAATAAATAAATAAATAAAATAAATCCCATAGACCAGGTTGCCCTGATAGAAAAAACACTTAATGTTTCCCCTGGTACAGTCAACAAAGAAAGAAGAGACCATGGCTTAGAGGTTAACAAACTTCAGAGGATAATTAGAACTGCAGAAAAAAACAATTGCTACCAACCTGCCTTCCATTGAGGACCTGTATACTGCACGAATCAAAAAGAGGGCTGTGAAAATATTTACAGACCCCTCACATCCTAGACATAAACTGTTTCAACTCCTACCCTCAAAACGATGCTATAGAGCACTGCACTCCAGAACAACTAGACACAAGAACAATTTCTTCCCGAAGGCCATCACTCTGCTAAACAAATAATTCCCTCAACATTGTCAAACTGTTTACTATATCTGCACTACTATTAATCTTCTCATCGTTCCCTCACCAATCTCTTTCCACTTATGACTGTATGACTGTAACTTTGTTGCTGGTAATCCTTATGATTTATATTGATATTGATTGTTCCTGATTGCTTATTTGTACCCTATGCTTATCATTAAGTGTTAAATTGTACCCTATGACTATCATTAAGTGTGGCAAATGTTGTACCTTGATGAAGGTATCTTTTCTTTTATGTACACTGAGAGCATATGCACCAAGACAAATTCCTTGTGTGTCCAACCACACTTGGCCAATAAAAATTCTATTCTATTCTATTCTATTCTATTCTATTCTATTCTATTCTATTCTATTCTATTCTATTCTATTCTAATACATCTACCTAATATGCAAGCAGCCCAGGTTCAAATCCCAGAAGGGTATGGCCAGCTCTGTGATGGTGAACCTGTGGCATGCAAAGACATATCTGTGGGCACATGAATATTGTCCTAGCTCAGCTTCAGCACTCATGCATACACTGGCCAGCTGATTTTGGGGCCTTCTGGGCCCACTGGAAGTCGGGAAATGGGCCATTTCCAGCCTCCAGAGGGCCTGGGAGTGAAGGCCGTTTTCACCCTCCCCAGGCTCCAAGGAAGCCTGGGGAGCCTGGGGAGAATGAAAAATGGACCTACCATGCCCACCGTGCCATTGTGTGCCAAAAGCGTGGGGAGATGGGAGGGGGTCATGCATACATGCACGGGGGGTGGGGTGCATTGAATTATGTGTGTGGGCACAGACATGTGTGACCCCCCCCCTGCACTCCTCCCACTTTTGGCATGCGACGGCAAAATGGTTAGCCATCACTGGGTTAGCTGATGAGAGCTAAATAGCTTGAATTAGATCTATAGTAGTCTCCTTTTATTTCTTTGTTGGTAAATATAAATTTAACACGAATGCCTATTATCTGTTTAACGATTCTGTAATGGTTCCTGAAGCCCTTCCAAAAATTCCAGAAGCAAAAGAATAATACAGGACTAATAATAAAAAAAATGAGTTTCTTGATTTGTAGGTTTCGAAAAGGTTTATGGAGTGACTAGAATTATGCAAGGAGTAAATGAGTCTCTGTTGGCCTTGCTGCTCTTCAAATAGACAAGTTTCCTACAAATGACCAGCCTATTTAATTGACTTTTTGTTCTTATATAGTAAGGTCCAAAATTGTTCTTGGCTCCTAAAAATACACTAAGGCTGCAAACGTCAGAGTCTACATTAGCTGGATTAGATTAGACTAACCATTGATTTCAGCATCTATGCCACTTCTTAGTTAACCCTCCTAAATGACTACTAATGTTCAGCAGGAAAAGTCATAGTTGTACCCACCAGGGATGGAGGAAGCCAGTGGTGGGTTTCAAATTTTTTATTACAGGTTCTGTGGGTGTGGCATGGCAGGGGAAGGATAGTGTAAAATCTCCCTTCCCACCCAACTTCAGGGGAAGGATAGTGTAAAATCTTCATTCCCACCCCACTCCAGGGGAAGGTTACTGCAAAAATCCCCATACTGCATTAGATTAGATGGGGGCTGGGCCAGTCAGCATTTTTACTTCCAATTCTCTGAACTACTCAAAATTTCTGCTACTGGTTCTCCAGAACTGGTCAGAACTTGCTGAAACCCACCTCTGGAGGACACTAAAAAAGGTTCAAGCTGCAGAAAGTAACAGTGTGTCTTTTTCTTGGTTTGTTTTCTTCTTGCTTCTTATATTGATATTATGTGTTTCCTCCAGGAAGTCATCTCATCTGGGAATCTCTTTTGATTCTGCTGATTCCATTCCCGCTCCTCAAAGCAACTTCATAAGGTAGGAAAACAGAAAGTAAGACTGGTTGAAAGTTATCTAGTGAGTTCCTATGGCAGTGAGTGTAATTGTGAAATGGCTTGTTTCCAAAAGTTGTGGGAGCTTTGGACTACTTTGGAAGAGATCCTCTTTTTCTGCCAAACCACCTCACATGGATATTGTTATAAAGGGTAGAGGGCTGTGAAAAGGAGAGCTATCTATCCATGTCAAGCTTATGGAGAAAATGTTGGGTATAAATCTAACAACAAACAAAAACAAAAACCCAGAGAAGAGAACTAGATTTCCAGATCTCCCAATTCTTGTACGTAAACTCTCCCTCCATCCCATTGCAATATAAACAGCACTCTGCATTATCTAATGAAGTATTTTGTGTCCTAAGCAATGCTGATAGTTTTCTTCTGTAGGAACATGTCAGGAGGAACAGAACTTAGTATTTTCTTCCACATGAGAAGGTATAAAAGTATGTATTTTAATTATAAGCAAGCATACACATTTGTGCTTAATATAATATTAAATTCACATATCCTTCTAAGCAGTTGTTAATAACATCCCTCAAACGAATTTCTTCTCAGCTTACCTTAAGCGATTCTATGCTATGACTTTGATCATGTGTGTACTTAATTTTCGGTGCCTGGAGCACTTCTCTGCTACCAAACAGCCTTGCGTTAGTCTCATAGTTGTTATGAATGCTGTGGGTGGGTGGGTGTCTATGTGTCTGTGCCAGATTGTGAGGGAGTCTAGTTATCTATATATTTATTTTATTTACTTATTTATTTTGTCACAACAGTATATATAAGCATAAGCATGAAAATAACTATATAATATATAAGCATATATATAAGCATAAATATGTAATAACTATATTAATTGGATATAATGAAAGGAAACAATAGGACAGGAATGGTAGGCATGTTTGTGCTCTTATGCATGCCCCTTACGATCTCTTAGGAATGGGTGAGGTCAATAGTAGACAGTTTTTGGTTAAAGCTTTGGGGATTTTGAGAAGAGACCACAGAGTCAGGTAGTGTGTTCCAAGTATTAATAACTCTGTTACAGAAATCATATTTTCTGCAATCAAAATTGAAGTGGTTAATATTAAGTTTAAATCTATTGTTTGCTCTTGTATTGTTGTGATTGAAGCTGAAGTAGTCTTCCACAGGAAGGACATTGCAATAGAAGATTCTATGAGTTAAACACAGGTCCTGTCGACTATATGTCGATATATGGTAATGAATGAGAGTTAAATAAAAACATACTGAGGGAGAAAAGGAACCAGGTAGTAGGAAAGTTAATTTGCATTTAAAGGAAATGAAGCAGGGAGAAATAAGCCAGACTGGAAGGAGGTAGGAAAAAAAAAAACACCTTAGGCCACCTTTCTAATAATCTGAGCAAAAAAAAAAAAAAAGATCCAAAAAAACGTGATTTTGAAAGACAACAACCAAATTAATCAAGACCTAATGAAAAACAAGATTGGGATTCTTAGTTCTGACATTGCATTTTAGGCAATTATAATGTTAATATTATGACTACTTGCATTTTCTGGGATGATTTTACAGACATCCACTTCAGCTGTATGGGGAGAGGAACACGAACAAACTTTCTTCCTCTTCTCAAAAATATAAATCAAAACAGTAAGCAAGCAAGGATGGTCACAGCAGCCTGCTAAATATCAAAGCACAAAAACTGCAAAAAACAAACAAACACAAGAGAGCATCATGATAAACCCAGTAGCAAAACATAATGCAACTCCTCATAAAACTGTTTCTCGAGCAGAGTCAAATTATTCTTCAAAGCATCCTCTTTTGTGAAGGTGTCTGTTCCCAAGCCAGGCCGGTCTTTGTAATTTCTACATACAGATCACTGTTAATCCTACATAAGGATAACTTTGCTCTAAGAGGTGACACCAATAGCAATAAGCACTTAGATTTATATGCCACTTCACAGTGCTTTACAGCCTTCTCTAAGCAGTTTACAGAGTCAGCATATTGCCCCCAATAATTTTGGGTCCTCATTTTACCCACCTCAGAAGGATGGAAGTCAACCTTCGGCTTGATGAGATTTGAACTGCCAAATTGCAGGCAGCCAGCAGTCAGTAGAAGTAGCCTGAAGAGCTGCACTCTAATCACTGTGCTACTGTGGCTGCAATCTTGTTCTTCCAGCAAGAACTATACTAGTCAGAATAGGTTTCTTTTTAATATTATCATCGCCAAAAAGGCATTAAGAGTTGTAAACCGAATCTTGCATAGCTTCTTCTCTGATAAGATTACACTACTAACCAGAGCATACAAAACATTTGCTAGACCAATTCTCAAATACAGCTCATTTGTCTGGAACCCACACTGCATATCAGACATTAATACAATTGAGCGCGTCCAGAAATATTTCATAAGAAGAGTCCTCCACTCCTCTGCTCGCAACAAAATACTTATGCCACCAGAATTGAAATTCTGGGATTAGAAAATTTAGAACTATACCTCCTTCGGTATGACCTGAGTATAGTTCATAAAATCATCTGCTACAATGTCCTTCCTGTCAATGACTACTTCAGCTTCAACCACAACAATACACGAGCACACAATAGATTTAAACTTAAAGTGAACTGTTCCAATCTCGACTGCAGAAAATATGACTTCAGTAACAGAGTTGTTAATGCCTGGAATGCACTACCAGACTCTGTGGTCTCATCCAAAAATCCCCAAAACTTTAACCTAAGACTGTCTACTGTTGACCTCACCCCATTCCTAAGAGGTCTGTAGGGGACGTGCATACTGTAAAAGCACCAGCATGCCTACCGTCCCTGTCCTAATGTTCCCTTTAATTGTATTCATTTTATGTATTCAATTCATGCTTATACTTATATATACTGTATTATTTAATATGTATTCGACAAAATAAATAAATAAATTATTGAGTGTCAGGATCCAAAAACAAGTAAGACATACCAAATTACTCCAAAGTAGTTTCCTTTTGTGGGAAGCCATCACCCCCACTTCCTAGAAGAATGAAATATTTTGAGGAATATTTTAAAAAGGCAAGCTAAAATATTTCCCCTAAAATAGAGAATTTTTTTAAAAAAAATCTTAAGGGAGACGGAAACTCAGAGCCCCAGCTCCCTGCCCCCAGAAGATATTTTGTGCCCATTAAGAAAAACTGAGCCAACCCATCTACAAAACAAAAGACCTTCAGCTCCAGGGTGAAGGGATTAAGACATGACCCTTCAGGACATAATAAGATTAACCCACTAAGACACAGAGCTAACTACATTGCATAATCTCCTAAAGACATTGCATCACACTCAGAAACTTCAACCAAAACTGGGAACTCAGACAACCTACAGAGCCAGCTATGACCCCTACAACAGCCAATAGAATACATGTTATTGCACAGGAACAGGACGTTCAAGTGCAAAGCCCAAGAGAAGGTGTAAAAGCCACCCACTCTCAACTCCATGTGGTCAGCTGCACCAGAACCATGTGCTTGGTGGTTCTGCTTCATCATTAAACCATCTTCCCAATCAGTCTCCAGCCTCCATTTTGTCTCCAGTGCCTTTCTTCTGGCTTGGAACTGAACCAGATGGATATATCTTCCCATACTTTATTGATCCTTACCTGTAGACAGGTGGGATCTGTCCATCGGTCAATGGGACCCAGAATCATTTCTGCTTACTTTTATGTGATTTCAGGGAAACATAATTTTAAGTTAATATGTTGTTCAACTCTCCGTAATATCCAACGAGAGCTCCCCTACTTTCCTTTTTAAATAAATTGACAAATAATGTTCCTACCTCGGAGATAGTCTTTCAGCCAGGAACATCATATTCTTTGGCTGTAATCAGATCAGCTATTCTTGTACAGTTAGATTTAAAAAAAAATAGAAATTGCATCTCCAGTTCTCAAGGACAAAATAAATCCAGCTATTCAGAAATGGACTTGTATCCAATGGTTACATGTGCAAAAGAAAACCCACAAGACTTATTTTTCTTCTCTTTCCCCCGGAGACCTCTTGAAAGGCATCTTCAAAATTCTCCTTCAAATGTTCCTACCAAGTTGTAAATAGCAATGCAATAAATACAGAGGACATAAATATGAACTAATTTACATTTAGGGAAACAAATCATTTTTGTTGTTTCTTCATTTGTTTTGTTCTGGCCCCTACCATATTTCTGACTCGCAACACAGCATGTCAATATCACACATATTCCAACTTGGGAAAACAACAACAAGTGTACCTTCAGGCTTTTTTGTAGTGTGGATTCTTTGGTGCTGTCTGAGTTTGGTTGTTTTCTTAAAGAAGTTTTATTACCCAACTAGGCAACATCATCAGTGCTAGAAAAACAGTGGGGTTTGCTTTCTTTTTATATACTACTAGCTGATAACCCGGCATTGCCCGGGTATTTATTTATCCAAATCCTGTATTAGGCAGGAAGAGCAACTTTGCCCTGAGCCCTGATTTTGGTGAGAATTAAATTAGTTAAAAATGTTTTCCCTGTGCCCCCAGAAGCTTCAAGTAAAATGATACCACCTTGTTGTTTTGCTAGCTGATCCATGATCATTTGGTATGCTTTTTTCTGATCTTGATTTAGAAGTGGCTTCTTGTCCACGATATATGCACTAAGCTGTTGGATGTTGTAGTTCTTTTCTCATATATAATCTGTGTGAAGTATATTGTGTCAGTCTCGTAGTGGTGCAGACAGTCCAAGTTGCAGTAATGTTTTATTGATCATGGCCATATATTTGTCCTCAAGAATAATCAAAGCTTTGTTGAAAATGTCTGGAGCAAACATAATTTCTAATGTTGGATTTTCCCCCTTACCAGAGGGAATCCCTTTGTGGAGTACTGTGAAGCCGTTACCATGGCAACTCCACTGTGCTGTACAGTTGAAGCCATTTTAAGGAAGTTTAGTAGAAGCCATTTTAAGGCATAATAGGCTATATCTTAATAGAACACCCCACCCCACCCACGAGGTGTGTTAAGGGTGTTTTACCCCCACAGGATTTCTTTCCAGAGAGTAAGTCATCTGTGTACCAAGTTTGGTTGAAATTGCTCGAGGTGTTCCAGAGTTATGCTGGAACACACACACACATAGAGCGATAGATAGATAGATAGATAGATAGATAGATAGATAGATAGATAGATAGATAGATAGACAGACAGACAGACAGACAGACAGACAGACAGACAGACAGATAGATAGACGGACAGACAGACAGACAGACAGACAGACAGACAGATAACCTTGGTGGATGTATTTTTGGTGGTTCCTTGATTGGACTATTGTTTACTCTTTGTTTGTTAGAGTTGGTAGTTCCTTGATTAGGGTATTGTTTACTTCTTGATTGCTAGTCTAGTATTAATGATGTAGTATTAAACCTTAGTGTTAATCACTGCTTATCTTCGCACTGGCAATGAAATATTTTAGTCTTTTGTGTCCTTTAAGTTTTTCAATTGTCTCTTTCATCTATTTCTCTGAGTCTGTTGATGGGTGTTTTGTCAGAGCGCCAGGTTTCCAGGAATTCTCTAGCATTTTTGGATACAGCTTGGTTTAGGATGGTCACAGTTTCCCAGTTGAAAATTTAATTAAATCTGTTTATGAAATTTTCATCATTTCTTCTGACTGCTAGTTGGTGTTCATTGATGTACTCCAATCATCTTCTTGTTTGTTCCACATAGTAAATGCCTCCTGTTTTTTTCTTCTGGGGTTTTTTTCTTCTGAGGCTGCTGGGTCTTTTGGTTTACTTAAGGTGTTTTGGAAGGTTTTAGTTGGGTTGTGTGCTACAGTGATTCCATGTGGTTGTAATAGTCTGTTGGTGGTTTCTGAGTTGTTTTTAATGTATGGCAGGGTTATCTTTTTCACAGTTTGTGTCGGTTGAGTAATCAGGTGTGAGTATCCATTTTGCTGGAAGATGCTATATAGATGACCTGTTCCTTTTTGTGATGTTCAGGGTTGCTGCAGTGTGTTTGTGCACATTATTTGTAGTGGCCATGCAACCATTTTGTAGGTGTAGTTCTTTAATATATTTCACAGAATAAGAGAGTTAGAGTGGACCTTGGAGATCTTCTAGTCCAACACCCACCTCAAACAGGAGACCCTATACCATTTCAGATAAATGATTGTCCAATCCCTTCTTTAAAACCTCCAGTGATGGAGCACCCACAACTTCTGAAGGCAAGCCGTTCCATTGATTAATTGTTCTGTCAGAAAATTCTAGGTTGTTAAAAATATTATTTGTTTCCCCTGGGGATTCAAGAATACACCAGCTCTTCAAGCATAATATGCTATACATTAAATATCAATTTCTAATTTTCAGATTAGTTGAGTCTCTTGACAGTAATCTCAGCATCTTGTTTGAATAATATTTATTATTTTATTTTTTATTTTTGTTATTGCGAAATATTAATAATTACACAGAGTTGCTTTCCTACAAAAATATTAATTCTCCAAGGATAATGAATGTGGGATTCCTGCCAACTGCTTATCAGAATAGATCAGATGATCTTGTCACAGTCTATAAATAAAGCAAAGCTTTGTTTCATTTACATAATTTGCTTTAAATGTGTGATTCTCTGATAGGTAATGTAACTTTGAATGTTTGGATGTTTTAAAAAATAGGACTTTAGGACAACAGATTGTTAGTTCATTCCCACTGAGGAAATTTCAGTATTTGCATTTGGGCATTAATTTAATTTATGATTTAATAATTTAAACATATTGTGAAATAGAAGACAAACTAATAGGTAAGTCTGAATTACAGTGACTAGTTATAAAAGAAGAAAAAAATATGTGAATATAAAATGGAATTCAGGAAATGCCATCCAATCTGCAGTGTCTGCAGTGTTCTCTTTTATCCAATTCTTAAAATTTCAGGAGTCTAATTCTCTTTTCAATCCAACGGGTTTGGAGTACAAACATGCCTACCGTTCCTGTCCTATTGTTTTTCTTTTTCTTCTTCATATATATATACATATATATATATATATACATATACATATATATATATATATATATATATATATATATATATATATATATATATATATATATATATATATATATGTTTTCTGAGGTTTTCACGGGTGTTTGTATATAGGTCTTTTGGTTGTTGGGTTTCTCCCGTGTAAAATTGGAAGTGTCTTGGCGACGTTTGACGAAGTCTCATTCGTCATCTTCAGGCTTCAACCGTGCTTCTGGGAGCAATGTGTGATCGCAGCTGTTTCTTCCTTTTAACTGCTAGTGGGGTTTGAACTGATTGGGTGGGAGCTTGGCTGTGCTCTGATTGGATGGGGTTTTCTGTGCTCTGATTGGCTGGGGTGTGTCCTGTGTTGGTGGGGGCTTGGTTGTGCTCAGTCTAATCTGTGCTGCAGGGGATTTGAGCTGGTGAGCTGCACTGCTGCTGTTTGGCTTCGTGTTCGTGGTGGTGCTACATCTTCGTAGTGGGTGTCAGTCTGCTGCATGTATGGATTGGAGGGGTTTGAGTGGCTAATGTTGCAGCTGCGGTCTGGCTTCTGGTCCTTGGTCGTGCTTCCTGATCAGTGTGGGTTTGGGTGTGCTTTCTGGGTGGATGTGTGGTGGTGACATCCTGTGTGCACCAGCGTGGTGTGGGTCTGGTGTCATTCCTCGTATTGACACGTTTGACAAACGTGTCCCTAACACGAGGAATGACACCAGACCCACACTCACGAGGTCCACACAGGATGTCACCACCACACATCCACCCAGAAAGCGTGAGTGTGGGTCTGGTGTCATTCCTCGTGTTAGGGACACGTTTGTCAATAAGGGCAGGTTTCCAAATGGCTGGTAGGCGGGAGGTATCAGCTCAGAGATGATGCCCAAACCCACACTGATCAGGAAGCACGACCAAGGACCAGAAGCCAGACCGCAGCTGCAACATTAGCCACTTCAAACCCCTCCAATCCATACATGCAGCAGACTGACACCCACTACGAAGATGTAGCACCACCACGAACACGGCCAAACAGCAGCAGTGCAGCTCACCAGCTCAAATCTGCAGCACAGATTAGACTGAGCACAACCAAGCCCCCACCAACACAGGACACACCCCAGCCAATCAGAGCACAGAAAACCCCATCCAATCAGAGCACAGCCAAGCTCCCACCCAATCAGTTCAAACCCCACTAGCAGTTAAAAGGAAGAAACAGCTGCGATCACACATTGCTCCCAGAAGCACGGTTGAAGCCTGAAGATGACGAATGAGACTTCGTCAAACGCCGCCAAGACACTTCCAATTTTACACGGGAGAAAACCCGAACAACCAAAGACCTATATATATATATATATATATATATATATATATATATATATATATATATATATATATGCTTATACCTCCTAATATTTACTCATATATATGTTTATATACTATATAATCTTTTTGTATGATACTTATATATATTGTTGTGACAAAATAAATAAATAAATAAATAAATAAATAAATAAAATGTGGAGAGAGTTCATCTGTCTTTTTAGGATCATCTTGAAAACTCTGGAAGTTGTTGCAAATCAAGATTAACAGATTAATTTTGATAATGATTAGTAATTTATATTTTAGATTTTCTTTTTCGCCAAGGAATACCATCAGGGTTTTTGTTTGTATGCTTCTCTCCACCATATACCATCTTCATACTGGGACCTGACCTCTCACAAATTCAGGGTGACCAGAAACTTTTTCAGATTTATATACGTATAAATGCATACATACAGATGCACACAGATATACACTGACACATACAAAATTATAAGGTCTTCAAGCTTGAGTTGTTTCAAATGATCCTCTTTCCTATTGCTGTGGTCTTGTCTGTGATAGACAGACAGACAGACAGACAGACAGACAAGAGATGAGACAGACCGACAGACAGAGAGATAGATAGACAGACAGACAAGAGATGAGACAGATAGACAGACAGACAGACAGATAGATGAGAGAGAGAGAGAGAGATGATAGATAGATGATAGATAGATAGATAGATGATAGATGATATCCAGCCAGCCAGTCAGACAGACAGACAGACAGACAGACAGACCTGCTGGTACCTTATGCCTCCCATCGACCTGTACGCTCTCACAGAGAGGGTCTCCTCAGGGTGCCGTCCGCCAAGCAATGCCGGCTGACGGCCCCCAGGGGGAGGGCCTTCTCTGTTGGAGCACCTACGCTCTGGAACGACCTTCCCCCCAGTTTACGCCAAATATCTGACCTTCGGACCTTTCGCCGGGAATTAAAAACTCATTTATTTATTCAAGCGGGATTGGACTGATTTTTTAAATTCTAAATTTTAAAGTTTTAATCCTTTGTAATTTTATATGGGGTATTTTAGGTTAGGTCAATCTGACGGTTTTAATTCGGCCATTATGGAATAGGTATTTTAAATTGATATTTTAACTTTGTATACTTGCTGTTTTTATTTTTGGCTGTACACCGCCCTGAGTCCTTCGGGAGAAGGGCGGTATAAAAATTTAAATAAATAAATAAATAAATAAATAGAAAATAGATGATGGATGATAGATGATAGATAGATGATACAGTGATGCGATTCAAGAAATTTAACAACCGGTTCTCCCTAATGATTGGCTGGGTAGGTGTGACTAGGGGTGGTGGTCATGTGACTGAGTGGCCATGGCCAACTCAACATCAGTTACGGCAAGGGGGGGCGGCACAGGCAGGCCGAAGCGGCAGTGGCAGTGGCAATGTCTGGAGCCTTAGTACGAGAGCGAGGAGCCCCTGTATTTGCACAGCAACAGCATTCCACCTTCGTCATAGTACATTTGCACTCAAGGCAGCCCTCTCCTCCTGACACTTCAGGCTCTGAGCTGTAAGCCACGTCTGGGAAGCACTGTGGCACTCCCAACAGAAATAAAACAGTCTAACCTCTTCAATAGTGAAATAATTAAACGGAAAACAATAACATAACTATAATAAATAAGCAACAGAAGTAAAAGTAAATAAGGCACCAGAATAGAAACTGAGAGACCATGAGTTCTAGTCCCACTTGAAGCACAAAGCCAGCAGGGTGACCTTGGGCTGGTCCCTTTCTCTCAGCCCTACAAAAGAGAAGGAAGAAAAGACAAACCACTTCCACCAGTGTTGGGTTGCTCCCGGTTCGGTCCGGTTCTTGCGAACTGGTAGTAAAAGCGGCAGGAGGCTCCGCCCACCCTCCCAGATGTCACCATGGATGATCTGCGCATGCTCAGAAGCTTCTGCACATGCACAGAAGCACATGCACTCCCATTGCAAACCGGTAGTAAAGTTAAGTTGAACCCACCCCTGACTTCCACCATTTTGCCAAGAAAACAGAGAAAGCGGGGATTTACCCAGGCAGTTCCCATGACTTGATGGCATACGCACACACTTTTAGCTGTGAGAGCTGGAGCCATTCTTGCTTCAAGCGGCAAATTATTCATAAGGAGGGAAGCCTCTTCTAGAATGTGGACCATTTAGGTCTCTCCCATTGTATGTTATTGTAGGGGGGAAAAAATCTTTGCCAGGAGCTCTCTGACTGTCACTGGACTGAGCAAGCACTGTTTCTCTAAGAAAGGTGATCTTTGGCTGTTCAGGTCCCTGGGGCATTTAACTGCTTTAGATAGTTACTATCACCTTGAATTGCACTCAGAAACACACTGACAGCCAAAACAGCTCTCATAACAGAAATATAGTGAGACATTCCAGTATGTTTGCAGGCTGTTTTTATCAGCTGAACTTTCCAGGTGATTTCGGTGGCGACTCCATGTAGCACAAACTGCTCATCTAGATGAAAGATGACAAGGACATGAGTGATGGACCTCAAGATATTCTGTGCCAATTAAGGATGCAATTGGCACATCTGCCTGAGCAATGCAAAGGTTCTTCTAGCCACAGCTTCCACTTACTGGAGCTGTGAGTGCAGAAAAAAGAAAACCAGGGTGGGGTCTACTCTCTCTGAGGATATACAAGCTCTAATTCAATAAGCTTCTGATTTAGCAGCTATTTTTTCTTGTTTGCTTTAGACTAAGGATCTTACTCTTACAGTATATACATTCTAATAATCTTCTGGACAAAATGTCTATCAATTTTCTGACTTAGTAAGGTAGGAATATATAACTGATTATTATCACCATGTTGATGATATCTTTCCCCAAAATCAGGTGGTTTCCCCGAGAAGCTTCATGAAGCTTCATGAAGAAGTTAAATAGAGTAAGAGAAATAAATTGATACTGCTGCACCCCATAAAAATGTAGCCACAATATTAGAATATCAGAGTTGGAAGGGACTTTGGAGGTCTTCTAGTTCAACCCCCTGCTTAGGCAGGAAACCCTACACCACTTCAGACAAATGGTTATCCAACATCTTCTTAAAAACTTCCAGTGTTGGAGCATTCACAACTTCTGGAGGCAAGTTGTTCCACTGATTAATTGTTCTAACTGTCAGGAAATTTCTCCTTAGTTCTAAGTTGCTTCTCTCCTTGATTAGTTTCCACCCATTGCTTCTTGTCCTGCCTTTCAGGTGCTTTGGAGAATAGCTTGACTCCCTCTTCTTTGTGGCAGCCCCTGAGCTACTGGAACACTGCTACCATGTCTCTCCTAGTCCTTATTTTCATTAAACTAGACATACCCAGCTCCTGCAACCATTCTTCATATGTTTTAGCCTCCAGTCCCCTAATCATCTTTTTTGCTCTTCTCTGCACTCTTTCTAGAGTCTCAACATGTTTTTTACATTGTGGCGACCAAAACTGAATGCAATATTCCAAGTGTGGCCTTACCAAGGCATTATATAGTGGTATTAACACTTCACGTGATCTTGTTTCTATCCCTCTGTTTATGCAGCCTATAACAAGTCTGATCTCTGCCTGCTGTTACGGCTGATTGGATCTGACAACTCAGGAAGAGTTGTAACACTGTCCCTCCCAACCTTCAGCATCAGCAAGTGGCTCATAAGTGGCTCATAAGTTCGTAAGGAAAGTTGTTGTCAAAAACAGAAAGTTTCCAAGAATTCTAGTAGGACGAGAATATGTCTTCCAAGTTCCAATATGTTATCAATGACAGAGACCAATGAAGCTTTTGTCTCATGCCTGGGCCTGAATTCAAAGGGAGATCTTGGTAATTGTAGCTGTTCATCTTTCTCAGTAAATTTTTCCAAAAAATGAAGATTGGATGATAATAGCCATCTAACATTGGATCTAGAATTAGCTTCTTAAGAATGTGTGGATCTATCCCATTCAGATTTTCTCTCAAGGACACTTTGATTCATGTCTGACTCCTTCTTTCATTTACTTCTGAAATTGCTTTAACTAGATGGGGCAGGGATCCAATCTACAAGAACAGTAATTACAGAAAATGCTCTGCACCTCTTCAATATCCACAGACCCAAAAACCTCCAAGTAATGTCACTGTTTTTGTCATTTCAGCAGTCTCTGTCCTTTGACTAGAAAACTGAAATGGGTACAGTTTTATTCATGAAATATATAAAAAGAACATATGTATTATGTGTGCATGTGCCCTTGTCAGTATTAACTGCTGGACACCAGCGTGCCTGCCGTTCCTGTCCTAATGTTCCCTTTGATTATATCAAATTCGTATAGTTATTTCATGCTTATACTTATATATACTGTTGTGACAAATAAATAAATAAATAAAAATAAAAAAATAAATTTTCTTGGCAGATTGTTTCCCCTCAGAAATGGCTTGTCATTGCCTTCTTCCTAGGCCTGATAAAAAGTGGTTGGCCCAAATTTATCCAACTGGCTTTTTGTCTAAGGTGGAACTAGCCTGTTTCCTTGATATGTGGAGTATTTTCTCTGATCTTCATGTGCTCAGCTGAGAAAGCTGAAAAGGATTACAAAGGCATGAAAAATCTGTACACACATTCAAGGGAAGTGTGAAACACATCCTTTGCTCCATTCAATTCACATAAATTGAAGCAGGCTACAGTAATTCTCAGTTCAGTCTAATTAGTTATAGGAACAAAAAAAAAATTGTCTGGTTAATTTATTTGAAGTTGAAAGCTAGGCTAATTAGTGCTTGGATTGGATACCATAAAATAATCCCAGGTAAGAGAAAAAGAAAAAGAAATCCTTGAAGAAAGCAATGGATTAGCTTTGAAGAACACTGCATGGCTGAGTCCATGTCACTAGAGTCAGTCTTGTTTCACAAACATTTTTTTTTTTAGTTTTCTTACATATTGTAGATAACCATTATATGCAATTTGCAGCTTTACTTAGCAAACTGTGACATTCATTCTTATGGACCTGACATAACAGCTGTGAAAACTCATATTTATTCAAAGGATGCTGTGTAGACAAAGTCATATAAACAAAACATAGGCCAACAGGCCAAATATGTCATCATGGGCACATCTTATTCCCTTCCGAAAATGGGAACTGACTGCATAACCAAAATATTCAGGGGGGAAAAAAATCCTCTGTTCCAATATGTTTGATATTCCCAACACAAAGAACCTAAAGCTGTCATCTTAAAAAAACCTGGGGACTCCATTAGTAATAGCAATAGCACTTAGACTTATATACCGCTTCACAGTGCTTTACAGCCCTCTCTAAGCAGTTTACAGAGTCAGCATATTGCCCCCAACAATCTGGATCCTCATTTTACTGACCTTGGAAGGATAGAAGGCTGAGTCAACCTTGAGCCCATCAGGATTGAACTGCTGGCAGTGGACAGAGTCAGCATATTGCAAATCTGAATTCTAACCACTGCACCATCATGACTCCAAACAAAGGCAATAGGACAGTGATGGCAAACCTTTTTGGCACCGAGGGCCAAAAAGAGCGCGCACACACCTCTGGGCCACAACCCAGAAGACGAGCTGCCCATGGTGCATGCACGTGCCCAAAAATGAACTTCCGGTTTCAGCCAGCTACTCTTCTAGGTCTGTTGAGCATGCTCATGCAGGAAAACGGAATACCAGATTCCAGTTTCCGGCACTGCCACATGCAAAAAGGCCAGCTGATCATTGCGCACACATGCATGCAGAAACTCGGAAGAGAAATGGGGGATGCCATGCATGCCAGGCGACATGGCTCCATGTGCCACTTCGGGCACATGTGCCATAGGTTCACCATCACGGGAATGGGAGTACTTTCTTCAACTTCTTCCTTGTATTTTTCAAGGTTTCCATAAATGGGAAACAACTCCAGCCTGATTGAAATTTGTCCTTTTTAAAAGTCAATTTATATGAGATATGATTTCTTGTTCAAAAGCAGAAGGCTCTACCAAAGTCATTTTTTCCCCTTCCTTCTAGATTTGGAGACTTTTGTGATAAGAGCGCTCATTTAAATGGGATTTCTTTCTTCTAATCATGAAGCTTGCGCTGAAAGGGACCCACTGTAAAATGAAAGCTTAATCTGATTTTGTGGGTTTGAAATAATAGACTTCATCCATGGACACTTTCACAGTGTGAATCATTAATCATTCTGACAAAAAAATGTGACATATCTCTAGTAGATTTCCTGTTATGGACTTTTAACAGATGTCTAATTAGACACTACAAGTGAATTCGCAGGGAAGCAGTGTTTGCTGGAAAGGTAACTGAAGAGATTATTCCACTTCACTCAAATATCATTCAAAGGGTTTTTCTGCTTCAGGAAATAAGATCTATGGAGTGTGGGATTAAAGGATGGAGGTGAGTGAGCCTAATGTTTAGGCTCCCTTGGCCAAAAGTTGTTTTCCCATATTCAGTGTAAGTTGTTCTAAACCTGACTGTAAAAAAATATATGATTTCTGTGATAGAAGTTGTCAAAGACTGGAATGCCCTACTGAGTCAGTTGTCTCAGCTATACATTTTCACAGTTTCAGTCACAAATTGACTTCCATGGACCTTACTTCATTCTTAAGTGGTCAGTAGAGAGGAGTGTGTGCCTATCGTCCCTGTCATTGTATTTTTATTCTCCTATTCTTGCTCTCCCTTTTGTTTGACAATTTCCAATAAACAAAGAAACAAATAAACAAACAAATATTTTCAGATTTTCAATTTGAATTCTAAAATCCCTTGCCTAGTGTCTCCAAATCCCCTTTACATTTTGAAAGGTTGCTTTTCTCTCATCTTATAAAGCAGGGGTCTCCAACCTTGGTCCCTTTAAGACTTGTGGAGTGCAACTCCCAGAGTTCCTCAGCCAGCTTTGCTGGCTGAGGGACTCTGGAAGTTGAAGTCCACAAGTCTTAAAGGGACCAAGGTTGGAGACCCCTGTTATAAAGGTGAGTTTTTCCCCCGCCACACAATTGCACTCACAGAGAATACTGATAGTCCTTGACTTACAACTGGTCGCTCAGCGACTGTTTGAAGTTGCGACAGACCCAAAAAAGCACCTACAATCTAGATTTGAAGTTTGCTTATTTAACAAATGTATAGCAACTCACCCATAAGTGACTCTGGGCCTACACCTACAACATTTAAAATTTCTTTGAAAAATCCTTCATATAACAAAATTGTTTAAAAAAATAAAACCTACACCACACCACCGCCCCGAACCAGTAACACCAGGGTTTAGAATAACTCTCCTCAGCCAACTCATCTTGACTGACTAGTCACAGTCAACTCACTTGTGGGGAAAACTCACTGCAGCCAATTTGCTGAGATTTGCAGCCATTTGGAGGGCATACACATTTTTAGTAGTGATACATTTGTTAGGCCAATTCTTGATTACTGCTCTTCTGTCTGGAACCCATACCATATATCTGACATCAACACAGTTGAGCGTGTCCAAAGGTATTTTACGAGAAGAATTCTCCACTCCTCCGAAACCAATAAAATACCTTATTCCACCAGACTTGATATCCTGGGTCTTGAAAACTTGGAACTTCGTCGCCTTCGACAGGATCTGGGTTTAGCATATAAGATCATCCGTTGTAATGTCCTTCCTGTCAATGACTTTTTTAGTTTCAATAACAATATCACAAGAGCTACCAACAGATTTAAACTCAATGTCAACCGCTCCAGTTTAGATTGCAGAAAACACGATTTCTGTAACAGAATTGTATATGCTTGGAATGCATTACCTGACTCTGTGGTTTCTTCTCATAACCCCAAAGGCTTTACTCAAAAACTGTCCATGGTTGACCTCACCACTTTCCTAAGAGGACTCTAAGGGGCGTGCATAAGAGCACAAATGTGCCTACCGTTCCTGTCCTATTGTTTCTTCCCCTATGTATATATATGTTTATAGTACCTCGTTTCTCCTCATATATACGTTCATATATTATATAACCCTTTATGCAATGCTTGTATATATTGTTACGACAAATAAATAAATAAATACAATGCAGGAAACCATACCTTCCTCTGGAGCTTTACTACAAAGTAAGTGGGTGTTTATTATAGGTCAAAGTACTCTTCAAATGGGTAAAGATTTGGGAGTTACATCCTCTCTCCGCTGTCACTCTTAGCTCTGCCTTGGGATTCATAAAGGTATAAACAAAATCATCCAATGATTCTTGACAGATATTATTTCAGCAGGTGATCTGAGTTCGCTTAGCATTTTTAAGAAGGAAAGCTCCTATATTACAACATGACAGTTCTTTTAAATGGATCCCAGAAGTTATTTTTTGATTATTTTTTGAGCATGCAAAAAATGAAATGCAAATATTTTAAAAGCCAGTTTGGTCTAGTGCAGTGACGGCTAACCTTTTCCGGACCAAGTGCCCAAAGCACATGTGTGCGTGTGCGAATGCTTGCTCACGCATGTGAACTGCCAAAATGTAATGCGTGCACCACACATGCCTCCCCACATGCACATGTGGCCCCCATGCATGCATAGACCCTACCCCCCCCTTCCATGTGACCCGGCACCCCGCACACATACATGCATGGCCCCCACACATGCAAAGGCTCCCCTGCACATCTTTGCACAGCTCCCATGCTTGTGCCCCACCCCCTGCGCATGCGCAGCAGAGACCTGAAGACCAGCTGGCCAGTAGGAGGTGTGCGTGCATGCATGGCAGAGCTGAACTGGGGCAATGGCTTGCATGCCCATAGAGAGGGCACTACGTGCCATAGATTCGCCATCATGGATCTAGTGGTTAAGGCATCAGGCTAGAAAGCATGATAAAACATGAGTCAAAGTCCTTCCTTAACCATGAAAGCCAGCTCAGTATCCTTGGGCCAGTTAATCTCTGCCAACCCAACTCACCTCACAGGGTTGTTCCAAAGGTACTTTTTCAGGAGGCAACTGGGCTTTCTTGTCTTTCTTTGAAGATGTTTCACTTCTCATCCAAGAAGCTTCTTCAGCTCTGACTGGATGGTGGGGAATGGAAGGATTTATATTCCTTGCAGACAGCGGGTCATTTGCATTCTTTTAGAGATTAGCTGAGGCCATTGGAGGTGTATCTGTGTCCTCAGGGTCACCTGAATAGTACAAATGGGTGTGGAGCCTTCTTGGTTTCAGGATGTTTTCTGACCTGTGTCACTTTACTGTTGAAGAGAGGCAGAAGCTGTTGGGGATGAATCTGTGTTGTCTGCATCATAACAAAACGTCTTCAGAGAAAAACAAGAAAGTCCAGTTGTTTCCTGAAAAAGCACCTTTGGACAACTATGACATGGATGACTGAGAAGCTCCATAGACTCACAGGGTTGTTGTTGTAGGGAAAATAAGAGGAGGAAGTTGTGTTGTATATTTTCACTGCATTGAATTATTTATAAAAATAATAAAGGCGGAATACAAACAAATAAATAAAAAATATATTGAAATCATTCATTCACTCCAGGAACATTCACATTTTTATAGGTGATTTAACAGAATTTTAGTCAGAAGCCCAGTTGAGAGTGGCATAGTGGCTTAGTGGTGAAGATAGCTGAGAGTTCAATCCTAGGTAGTGGCAGATGTTTCTCTCCTAGGTTTGCAAAGAAAAAAAAATTTCAAACTGCATAGGCATCAGGAAGGGCATCCACCTAGCAAATGCTCAACTCCACCCAGTCACCCCAACTCTACCTTGAATTAAAGGGTTACAGGGTCATAAAAAGGGAGTTTAGTCAGAAACACAGTAAAGTGTACCTTCCACAGTGAAGTGTACCTACAACATTTCCTCTGAATATCAGCTTGCAATACACATGTTCAAAACACAGTAGCTCTATCATAAAAAGTGTTCAGTTTACATGCTTTCAAAGCTACTATTCCCTGCAGTATTATTTCCAAATGTGAAATGTACAATTTCCAGAATGCCATACTGACTAGGGATTTTAGCCGCTGCAGTATAAAAAGCATTGCTTTGAGAAGAGTATCCCCAAAAGAGTCTCAAAAATGAAAAGCAAACCATCCATCCATCCAATATTTATCAACCTTGCCTTCACTTCCCCTGAAATGTCGCACGTTTGATTCTCTAGAAATCTCTAGATTTTCTTTTCTTTTTTTAGTTTGGGGCACCACATAATTGTTGCTTCTTTCGCAAGTAAATGCAGCATTGGCAGAGAATTTTAAGCAGGCTTAGGTAAGTACTGATTTTACCAGGACTGGAGAAATGGTGAAGAAATAAGAAACAAGATTGTTTTTCTGCAAAGACATGGCAATCTTCCTTTTCTTCTTATCCTGCATTTGCAAAATATGTTTGTTTTATTTTCTACACTAAACAGCTATAATATAGACCAAATTATATCTATCTCATTACTGTCTCTTCATTCGAAAATAAAACAATAATAGAATAAATTGCAGGTGATAAGACTTCTGTAATAAACCTGAAATAGACCACTTATTATTTTTTTTTAAAAAAGCTAAGCATTTATCTTATGAAGTTAAAATTCTTTAGAAGTGAGCTACCAGTTTTTACTCAAGTAAAATGCCTTATAATTATAATATTAATAATCACAATAACTTAATTTCAAAGCTATCAGAACTATCTTAAACAAAAAAAGCCCTTCTCACCAACCAAGAATTGGAGATAACACCAAAACCGATGAAATAAATTAAATTACATAAATTGCATAAATTACATTCATCTGTTTCATATTATATTGATGATATGTTTTCTCTGTACAGATACCTACATGAAATTGTTCTCTTGGTTTCTCACATAGGAATAATTCTATTGGCATAGCGTATGTCTTGATTCTTGGGGATGCGATGGCTTAGTGGGTAAGACGCTGAGCTTGTCAATAGAAAGGTCAGCAATTCAGCAGTTCGAATCCCTAATGCCGCATAATGGGTGAGCTCCCGTTACTTGTCCCAGCTTCTGCCAACCTAGCAGTTCGAAAGCACCTAAAAAATGCAAGTAGAAAAATAGGGACCACCTTTGGTGGGAAGGTAACAGCGTTTCAGGTGCCTTTGGGGTTGAGTCATGCCGGCCACATGACCACGGAGACATCTTCAGATAGCTCTGGCTCTTCGGCTTTGAAACACCCCCTAGAGTCAGGAACGACTAGCACATATGTGCGAGGGGAACCTTTACCTTTACCTTTATGTCTTGATTACCACAATCAAAATGTTGAAGATAATAAGATTGCCAGGAAAAAAAATGGATAAAAATAAGCCAATTTTTGCCTTTGTGAGAGAAAAATGATACGATATTCAAGATACGATATCAATAGAAAATAAAGTGTCTTAGATCTGATTTATAGTGATTTAAAAAAAAAATCTAAAGCTATAGTAAAACAGCAATTATTACTGAATGTATTTAGGACAGTGTAAATATTGAAATAATATATTACATGTTTGGAGACTATTGTTTATTGCTATTTTTACACACACACACAGAATCAAACATTTGTTTTGGATAGCTTTTGTTAATGTAAATACATTAATAGCTTCAATATACTGCAAATGAGTTTGTAAAATAATAGCTATTCCAAATAATTTAAAGTGATATGTTTACAAGTGCTGTTGTTGATGATAATCATCAATATCTAAGTAGCTCTGGAAAAATATTGATATCTATCTATCGAGAGCTGTGGTGGCACAGTGGTTAGAATGCAGTACTGCAGGATACTTCTGCTGATTGCCAGCTGCCTGAAATTTGGCAGATGAAATCTCACCAGGCTCAAGGTTGACTCAGCTTTCCATCCTTCCGAGGTTGGTAAAATGAAGACCCAGATTGTTGGGGTAAATATGCTGACTCTGTAAACCGCTTAGAGAGAGCTGTAAAAGCACTGTGAAGTGGTATATAAGTCTATTGCTAAGGGCTATCTATCATCTTTCTACCTATCAATCTGTCTGTCTATCTAGCTATCTAGCTATCTATCTATCTATCTATCCATCCATCCATCCATCCATCCATCCATCCATTGTAATGCAAGCTTACCTTTTCATGCTTCATGAGGATTATCACCTTGAGAAGTCTAAGAAGCTTGAGAGAACCTGAAAGCAATGGTGGTGGGAATATGAGCTACTGCTAGATGAGACACCTTTGCAAGTAAGATTGATACTGGACCAAAAAGTATTGTGTAATAGGGATGAGGTATTTGGAGTTCTGCTTTTAAGGAAGAAGCCTAGAAAAAAGGCAGTGCCAACCCGTTTCTTTTTATTGTCAAAACTGAATGGCTCAAACATTTATACAACTTTGGGTGTGAGATTCTGAGATCTCCAGCACTTATCTAGAAATTGGAATAGAAGAGTCAACTTTCATGAGTAGTTATGTGAATAATGATATGGTCAGAGCCAAGTCACAATGAAGTCGGGCCGGGCTATTTACGGGACCGCCTGCTGCTACCGAATACCTCTCACCGACCCGTGCGCTCTCACAGAGAGGGACTCCTCAGGGTGCCGTCGGTGCGACAGTGTCGTCTGGCGACGCCCAGGGGAAGGGCCTTCTCTGTGGGGGCTCCCGCCCTCTGGAACGACCTCCCCCCAGGACTTCGTCAACTTCCGGACCTCCGAACCTTTCGCATGAGCTTAAAACTTACCTATTTATTTGCGCTGGCCTGGGTTAGTTTTTTAAATTTATGGGTTTTTAAATGGGTTTTAGTTTTAAATTTTAATTATGGCCAATTTTAATAAGTTTTTTAAGTGTATTTTAAATTGTATTTATATATTGTCTATTTTACTTGGCTGTGAACCGCCCTGAGTCCTTCGGGAGAAGGGCGGTATACAAATTTAATAAATAAATAAATAAATAAATAAGTCTGGTCACTGCTAGTGCCAGTACTGAAAGAGAATTTCCCCCTTTACATGGGATGTGACAAGCCTTAGTCAAGGGAGATTTGAAATTGTCAAAGTGGAAATGACACTCCCTAAATTAAATGGTTTAAGAATAAGTGAACTAAGTGGCCTTTAATATATCACTTTAAATAAGATGATTATATGATTTAGAGCATGTGACTAGACAAAGGAATGGAGTGACAGTAATGCTCCAAAATATCTGTTCATCTATAACAATAAATGACAAGATATATCTATTAGAATTAGTGAATATCCAGTGAACATCAATTGCAAATTGGAAGAGGTAAAAAATGGATATAGCACTACTGATGGATGATGACACTGCCAAGGACTTTGACCGAGCAAATGCAATAGTGCAAAATATAGGTTAACCAACCTTTTTAAAAGGGAATTCTTTGTTTAGGGTTCATCAACATCTCCCGATTCAAGCAGCATAAAACCTAAACTTTGTACCCAGGGTGAAATCCAGCAGGTTCTAACAGGTTCTGGAGAACTGGTAGCAGAAATTTTGAGTAGTTCGGAGAACCAGCAAATACCACCTCTAGCTGGCCGAAGGGTGGGGTGGGAATGGAGATTTGGCAATATCCTTACACCAGGAGTGGGAAGGGAATGAAGATTTTGCAGTATCCTTCCCCTGCCATGTCCACCAAGCCACACCCACAGAATCGGTAGGGAAAAATTTTGAATTTCACCCCTGTCTGTACCCGAGTAACACTGGATGGTAAATATAAGAATGATAGGAAACAAAAGATAGGGATAAACCAGGACAATTCATACATAGAGTGTGCAACAGAGTTGAGTTATTGCTGACAAATTCGTTTGAGACGAGAAAAGATATGATGTAAAATGTGAAAAAAAAATATCTTAGTCAATAAAAAAAATGCAGAATGCACAATCATGATAGCCAGGCCAAAGAGGAAAATAAAAGTGGGGGAGGGGAGAGCTTAGGAGAGAATCAAATTTGTTGGTTTATTACAGGGTGAAAAAGAAAGCAATGCTTCACCACAACCCTGTCCAGTTTTCATGATTCGTAAAGACCTACAACTGAGATAAAAGGAAATTTTGGTGGGACTATCGCTACCACTAAAATTGGAAAGGGCAATTTAGGCTATTGAATCCAATCAATAGTAACAAAGAGGGGAAAATGTGAAATCTACTTCTGCAGTCAATCATTCCGAGCTTCTGCTAGTCTGAAAGCTCTTGTAAACTTGAAGTCAAGGCCAATTAGCCTACTATGCAACAATTCCAAAAAACTATTGACCTCGGGGCACCTTCTCGGTCTCTCAAAATATTCAGTTCTATTTATAGTCAGACAAATTGGGTATCTGTTTTTCTAAAGTCTCCAGGGGAACAGATACTCTCCAAAACTTTCTTTGAAAGTTGTAGGATTTAATATTAGCAGTAACACTGATTATTATTCTCTCTTAAGTCTTTGTTTCTCAGAAAGTAACTCATTAGCCACTTTTCCATTATTTTTCAACTTCCACAATGTTCCAGAATAATTCTGAAGCATTATTGGAGGAAGACTACTCTAAATAAACATGAACAATAGGTGTCTTAAATTTGTAGCACTGGTGTCAGGAAAACAAATGGTAATCAATCAGAATACAGTTGGAAGGGACCTTGGAAGTCTTCTAGTCCAACCCTCTGCTCAAGCGAGAGACCCTATAGCATTTCAGACAAGTAATTGTCCCGTCTCTTCTTTAAAAAACCCAGTGATGAAGAACCCACAATTTCTGAAGGCAAGTTGTTCCACTGGTTAATTGTCCTCGCTGTTAGGAAGTTTCTTTTTAATTCCAGGCAGCTTCTCTCCTTGATTAGTTTCCATCCATTGTTCCTTGTCCTGCCTTCTGGTGCTTTGGAAAATAAATTGATCCCCTCCACTTTGTGTCAGCCTCTTAAATACTGGAATACTGTTATTATGTCCCCCCCAGTGCTTCTTTTCTCTAGACTAGCCAAACCCAAATTCTGCATCCATTCTTCATGTTTTAGTCTCCAGGCCTTTAATCATCTTGGTTGCTTTTCTTTGCACTTTTTCCAAAGTCTCAACCTCTTTTTTGTAATGTGGTGATCGAAACTGAATAAAGTATTCCAGATGTGGCCATACTAACACTTTATAAAGCGGTACTAATGCATGTGATTTTGATTCTATGCCTCTGCTTGTACAACCAGTGATTGTAGTAGCTTTTTTGGCTGCTGCTGCACACGGTTCATACTTAAGTGGTCATCCACTAGGACTCAAAGGCCCCTCTTCCTATTTTTGAGCCAGGTTTCACCTAATTTATACTTGTACATTTGGGTTTTCCTGCCCAAGTGTAAGACCTTTCCTTTCTCCACATTACATTTCATGTTGTTGGATAGGATCCTTTGTTCAAGTCTGTCAAGATCTTTTTGGATCCTGAGCTTATCTTCTGGGGTGTTGGCTCTTCCTGCCAGCTTGGTATCATCTGCAATTTTGATGAGTTCTATTCCCTCATCTATGCCATTTATACAGATATTGAAGAGTACAGGGCCTAAGATAGAACCTTATGGTACCCCACTACTTTCCTCCATGTAGATGTAGCACCATTAACATCATTGAATATGGTTTGTCAGCCTGTTACAAATCCATCTGGTGGTGATGCTGTCTATCCCACATTTTTCTAGTTTACCAAGAAGTAGATTGTATTTTTTATAGAATAGAATTTTTATTGGCCAAGTGTGATTGGACACACAAGGAATTTGTCTTGGTGCATATGCTCTCAGTGTACATAAAAGAAAAGATACGTTCATCAAGGTACAACATTTACAACACAATTGATGGTCAATATATCAATATAAATCATAAGGATTGCCAGCAACAAGTTTTAGTCATACAGTCATAAGTGGAAAGAGATTGGTGATGGGAACTATGAAACGATTAATAGTAGTGCAGATTCAATAAATAGTCTGACAGTGTTGAGGGAATTATTTGTTTAGCAGAGTGATGGCCTTCGGGAAAAAACTGTTCTTGTGTCTAGTTGTTCTGGTGTGCAGTGCTCTATAGCGTCGTTTTGAGGGTAGTAGTTGAAACAGTTTATGTCCAGGATGCGAGGGATCTGCAAATATTTTCACGGCCCTCTTCTTGATTCGTGCAGTATACAGGTCCTCAATGGAAGGCAGGTTGGTAGCAATTATTTTTTCTGCAGTTCTAAATTATTTTTTCTGCAGTTGTAGTCTACTTTGGTAAGAATTAACTGAAGCTACTTCTGGTTGCAAAGATAAGCGAAACAAAATAATACCCTCCTTGCTATGTTGAAAATAAAGGAAAAGTTGAGAAGCAGTAGATCATCTATCTCAGTTAAGAAGTCAAAGTAAAAGGTAGAACTGGTTGGTTAATAGTTCATAATTAAACCACAGTTTAATTATGCTTGGATCCTTTTGAGTTTATAGCATGTATTGAGATTCTCTCTTGTTTTCAGTAGACCTATTTAAACTAGCTATAAATGCATTTCATAGGATGTCTTTCAATTTACAAATGCACGTGTGTCCCCAGACTAAATAAAACATTAAAAGTCTTGAAATTCCTTTTTTTTTTTTTTTTTTGGTAAATACGATGGGACACATTGTAAATTTACAATGTAAATTGTAAAGATCACATTGTGATCTTTACAATTTATTTATGAGAAGTCAACTGGATCTGGTACAGTGATTGCATTCATGGCGTATAATAACAATTACAAGATTTTCTAAATTTAATAGAGAAACTACAACCAGTGACTCTGCAGGATTAGTGATAAATGAAGAGGTGAATAAGCATGCATGGGAAAATTTGAGGTTTGCTAGACAACAGTGACAATAAAAAAACAACTCTCTCACACTCCCAAAAATTCTGATCATGCTTAAGGAATGCTGAGCATCAACCAGAAAATAAAAATAAAAAAGGAATAAAACTAGAAGGGACATCTGGAAAATAGGAACCTTTATGTTAAAAATAAGACGCACTGCACCTGTTGACACAGATTCCATATGTCATATTGTTCCAGATTGTTATTTCTATTTAGCTTAAGCAACGGAATCTGTAAAATCCATTTCAAAAGAACTATACATAGAATTTGCTGCAGCTTCCAATTCATATCACTGTTATTTTTCTTGAACTATGATTAATGATTCAATGGAATCCCCAAACAATCTTGTGATCCAATCAGCTTTCCTTTTCACCCTGAGATTTAATTAATATGCATATCAGGAAGGTAAGAAGATGGAATATGTCCTGCATTTCTTTTTTGGAAAAGAGGTGTTTCATTTCCTGCAAGTGGCATAAAAGAAGCTGTAAGTAAAAACTGGTAGCATTCAAAGTTTTTCACAGTATTCAAGGAATCAGTCTCTCGGAGCAATGAAGCTTCTCCAGCATAAAGCTCTGCATTGTTCTAAGATCCATGAAGTACAATAATAATAATAATAATAATAATAATAATAATAATAATAATAATAATAATAATAATAATAATAATAATAATAATAACAATAACAATAACAATAACAATAACAATAACAATAATAATAATAATTTTATTTATAGACCGCCCTTCTCCCAAAGGACTCAGGGCGGTGTACAGCCACAAGTAAAATACAAAAAGAAAACAGTACAAAACTAAAAACAACCCTTAGAAAACCTATTTAATTTGGCTACTTATAGATAAAAATATTCCCACTAAAATTTACTAAAAAAATTTAAAAACCCATAAATCAATTTACTAATATAAAATTTAAGCGAGTCCAGCAAGACGAAATAAGTAAGTTTTGAGTTCGCGGCGGAAGGTCCTAAGGTCAGGTATTTCTCTGAGTCCAAGGGGAAGCTCGTTCCATAGGGTAGGAGCCCCCACAGAGAAGGCCCTCCCCCTGGGGGCCGCCAGCTGACATTGCTTGGCTGACGGCACCCTGAGGAGCCCCTCTCTGTGAGAGCGCACCGGTCGTTGGGAGATAGACGTTGGCAGTAGACGGTCCCGTAGGTATCCCGGTCCTAAGCCATGGAGCGCTTTAAAGGTAGTAACTAACACCTTGAAGCGCACCCGGAAGACAACAGACAGCCAGTGCAGTCTGCGCAGGATAGGTGTTACATGGGAGCTCCGAATGGCTCCCTCAATAACCCGTGCAGCCGCATTCTGGACTAGCTGGAGTCTCCGAATGCTCTTCAAGGGGAGCCCCATGTAGAGAGCATTGCAATAGTCCAGACGAGAGGTAACGAGAGCATGAGTGACTGTGCATAGGGCATCCCGGTCCAGGAAGGGGCGCAACTGGTGGATCAGGCGAACCTGATAGAAAGGTCTCCTGGAGACGACTGTCAAATGGTCTTCGAAAGACAGCCGCCCATCCAGGAGCATGCCCAAGTTGCGCACCCTCTCCATTGGGGCCAATGACTCGCCCCCAACAGACAGCTGCGGCTGCAGCTGACTGTACCGGGGTGCCGGCATCCACAGCCACTCTGTCTTGGAGGGATTAAGCTTGAGCCTGTTCCTCCCCATCCAGACCCGTACGGCTTCAAGACACCGGGACAGTACTTCGATGGCTTCGTTGGGGTGGCCTGGGGTGGAAAAGTACAGCTGCGTATCATCAGCATACAGTTGGTACCTCACCCCAAAGCCACTGATGATCTCACCCAGCGGCTTCATATAGATGTTGAACAGGAGAGGTGAGAGAATCGACCCCTGCGGCACCCCACAAGTGAGGCGACTCGGGGCCGATCTCTGCCCCCCTGTCAACACCGTCTGCGTCCGGTCAAAGAGGTAGGAGGAGAACCACCAATAAACTGTGCCTCCCACTCCCAACCCCTCTAACCGGCGCAGCAAGATACCATGGTTGATGGTATCAAAAGCCGCTGAGAGGTCTAATAGGACCAGGGCAGAGGAGTAACCCTTATCCCTGGCCCTCCAGAGATCATCCACCAACGCGACCAAAGCCGTCTCCGTACTGTATCCGGGCCGAAAGCCGGACTGGAACGGGTCTAGATAGAGAAGGAAGACTTCCTGACCGGGGTCTAGGGCAACTCGCTGTGGCCAACTCACTATGGCCAACTTGCCATGGAACAACTTGCCACAGCTAACTCATTGCAGGACAATTGCTGTGGGACAAGAGTTACATTAATATTGAAGCAATGGTGGAATAGAATCATTAAAGAAAGGTTGCAAAAGAAGGGACAAAAAGGAAATTTGAATGACAACATTTGAAAGTTTAATTAAAAAAAAATCATTAAGGCCTTAACATTGGAGATACTTACTGGGTTTTTTTTTTGGTTTTTTTTTGAGTATAAGACACACTGGAGTATAAGACGTGCCTTAGTTTTTGGGGAGGAAAATAAGAAAAAAGCTGATTGGCAGGTGGATTGGGCTCCTGGAATACCCCCAATCAGCTGTTCCCAGAGGTTCCTTGGTTGTGAGCTCTGTGCCTGGCACTCCCTTTTTTTTTTTTTTTGCTTTTTTTTCTGCCTCTGAACTCTGTTTCAGAAAAAACTTTTTTCTGCCTCTGAAAGCCTCCGAAACAGCTTCAGAAAAAAAGCCTCTGAAGCTCTGTTTGGGGCTTTTTTTCTGAAGCTCTGTTTGGGGGCTTTTTTCCTGAAGCTTTGTTTGGGAGCATCTTTTCTGAAGCTTAGTTTCTGATGCTTTTTTCAGCCTCTGAAACCTCCATTTGAGAAGCTGGGCGGGGCCACATTCGGAGTATAAGACGTATCCATATTTTCACCCTTTTTTGGGGGGGGGAATGTATCTCATACTGCGAAAAATACGGTAGAGTATATAATCCTATGCATTTAGAAAATTAGCAGGCCAATGCTAATCTAAACAAATTGGAAAGAGTTGCATCAAGCTTATTTGATTACCTGATTGAAAATAACCATTGGTCACCTTGCCTATTTCTCATTATATCAAGTAATCTGGCATGAAAGAAAAATGAACTCTGGATGGAAAAGAATCTAAAAGTTTGGGAGAGGGAAATTAGGAGATATTAGAAAGTAATTGGATGCATTTTCTCCTATACTCCTTAAAATGACATTTCCTCAGAATGTCAGTTGCAATGAATAAGTCTAGTTTTAAAAATAATTAGGACAACTTCTGACTGGCATTCGTAGTTGTCCCTGTTGCCATGGAATATAAATTATCTAATAATGAAACTGTGGTCTCTTTTTTTCTCCTTGCTCTAGTGATGTAACTGAAAAGTAAGTATTCAATGGTGGCCAAAGTACTTCCCACAATGTGACTCTTAATTTATTAGATTTATGTACCTAGCTATCATTTTTTTTACTCATGAATTTGTAAGTTTAACCCTGAAATTCTTTAATATTAAGTACTTCTTTTTCATAAAGATTAAATAAAATTGTCCCTTAATATAAAGCACAGGGAAAGTTCAATATTATTAGTTGCTATTATTATAAGACTTACATTGTTGTATGGTTCAACAGTAGATTCTTAAAGAGATTCTGCTTTTTCTGTAATTTTAGTTTCATAGTATGCTGGGATATTAAACTCTTTAATAATAAATTAAACCTATTTAAGCTAAATCAAAATATGCTAACCAATTCCTGAAAGCTTAGCATTCAGCTAAATCAACCATCAATAGACACATACTGTATAGAGATGAACCACAATTTACACACTATTCAAAACAAGTAAATAAAAAAGTTATGAAGGAAACAAAATGAACAGGACGCATCCTCAGATAAGCAGAGATTAACACCAGACAAACAAACAGAAAACAGTACTTTGATCAAGGAACTATCAATGGGACAATCAAGCAGAAAACAATAGACTAACCAAGGAATTACCAGGGAGAAAAATCACACCCCACCAGCCCTGTCAGGGCAAGCTACTATATGTAAACAAGAAGCAAAGCCTACTCTTACTTGTTCTGATAATGTTACCAACTTGGGTAATGCAGTGCCTATAAGCAAGCAACCAAACTCAAAGAGCACCAAGGATTCCACAAATAAAAAATGTTGTTCAAATAATCCATATCTAAAGACCTAGCTATAAACCAAATCCAACCAGATATGGATTTATTGCTGCAAGCCATAGAGTCACAGAACCTGAAAATAATAATGAATGTTCTTGCAACATTTCAGCCTTTAGCTGAAGGTACTTTGGAAATCACTCCAAAATCTGCCTGGCTTACACTGTTTTGCTTCTTGCTTCTTGCTTCTTGCTTCTTGCATCTTTTATCTTTTGTTTTTCTTAGACTTTCTCAACTTTTTCCTTGTGGAACGCTGATTATCACCAAGGATAGTAAGTTTTAATAATTGTGTTGCATGTCAGAAGTTAAATTTTCATAGATTGCAACCAGTGGTGGGTTCTAACCAGTTTTACCACCAGTTCGCATTTGCTGTCTAATGTTTGTTTTCACTGAAGAAAGTATAAATCTTCTCTTTATGCAAACATTTTCAAATGGTTGTCTTTGAAACCTATTTATAATCAAAGAAACAGATTTACAGTTCTTATCCTTGATTCAAGTGATTCCGCAGTGTGATGTTGGAAAACCTTGGAAGTTTTGGTCCCTTGAAATATCCATGGGAACTGGAACTGGAGAGGCTCAGAACCTTACAGCTACTATAACAACTATGGGGCTTTCTCAGTACAGCAATACACTGATACTCTGCGAAGTCAGATCTTGATTTGCTTTTTTTTTCTTCTGAATGATTATGTAGTATTATAGTACAGTAGCAGCAGTACCAAGCAGTAGTGCTAACTACCCTGATGTATGCCAGTGAGATTTGGACTGTATACAGGAGGTAGACTAGACAATTGAATCACTTCCACATGACCTGCCGCCACAGACTTCTGAGGATCCGGTGGCAGGACAAGGTGCCAGACACAGAAGTCCTCTCCAGAGCAGGCCTGCCATCAGTTCACACCCTGCTGATGAAAGCCCAGACAGGGCATGTTGCAAGGGTGCCAGATGATCACATCCCTCAAGGAAAGTGATCACACAGGTGGCAAAGGAAGCGATAGAAAGACACATTGAAAGCCTCCTTCAAGTCCCTGGATATCGACACCACTTCCTGGGAAACCCTGGTACAAGATCGATTGATATGGCGCACATTGATCCACCAAGGCTGCCAGACATTTGAAGACAGAAGAACAATCACAGCACAAGAGAAGCGAGCACTCCACAAAGCCAGAGCTGCAAATGCTGCAACAATGGTGCCCACACATGTCTGCCCTCCATGAGGCAGAACATTCCGTGCCCATGTAGGCCTTACCAGCCAGCTGTGAACACACCATGGACAGCCGACCACCCATTAGATGTCAAGGTTCTCTTTGAACATTATGGATGAACATCAATACACTGAAACACTGTGAAGTCATATTTTGATCTTTTTTTCTTTTTGCTTCTGAATGATTATGTATATGTTTGAAAAAAAATTGTACTGCCCATTCTTACGTTTTATGAATCATCTACTGGAATGGCTTCATTTGACAACTCTTCCATTTATATTCATTCAGCATTGAAGAGATTTGTAATTTTCGCAATGAGCAGCCAATATGGGCCTCTGGTGGCGCAATATGGGCCTCTGGTGGCACAACAGGCTAATGCAGCCTGTTATTAACATCAACTGCTTGCAATATTGCAGGTTCAAGTCCCACCAGGCCCAAGGTTGACTCAGCCTTCCATCCTTTATAAGGTAGGTAAAATGAGGACCCAGATTGTTGGGGGGCAATAAGTTGACTTTGTATATAGTATACAAATGGATGAGGACTATTGCTTGACATAGTGTAAGCCGCCCTGAGTCTTCGGAGAAGGGCGGGATATAAATTAAAAAAAAAATACATTGGCTTCATCTGGAGTGAGAAGTCAGCAGTATGCAGATGATCCATAACTATCATTAATTTTCTTCCAGATTGGATGAGGCAATGGAATTGTTATTACAGGCTTATAGAACAGTGGAAGATGCCAGGTTAAGTAGAAATTGCTTGATTAGGAACAATAGGTATAAGGTCAAATTCTTAGAAGATGGAAATTCTCTGCCTAGACAACTCTTGAATTCTGAAAATAACCCACTCTCTCTGCAACGTTGGGGTGCTCTAGGATGGCAAAATACACTGTAATTGCATTTGACTTCAACAACCTGTACCAGTTACCCACAGCTTTGGCTTGTGCTTTGGCTTTCTGGACTTAATTTACAATTCAACAAAATGCAGTGGTGAGAAAAGTAAAGTTTTACACTTAGGCAAGAAAAACCAAATGCACAAGCATACAGTAGAATAGATGGTCCCTGCCTCAACAGCAATAACTAGGAGAGGGATCTAGGTGTCCTAGTAGGCTGTCACTTAAGTAGAGGCAACAAGATGCTGCAGTTATGGAAAAAAAGCCAATGCAGTACTTAGGCTGCATGGTAAGACCACATTTGGAACAATTTATTTTTTTGTCAAGCATATATAAGATAACAGATAAAAGTATAAGCATGATTATGAATACATGAAATGGATACAAATAAAAAGGGACATTAGGACAGTGATGGTAGGCACGTTGGTGCGCTTATACACGCTCCTTACAGACCTCTTAGGAATGTGGTGAGGTCAAGAGTAGACAATCTAAAGTTAAAGTTTTGGGGGTTCAGGGAAGAAACCACAGAGTCAGTGGTGCATTCCAGGCATTGACCACTCTGTTGCTGAAGTCATATTTACTGCAATCGAGTTTGGTGCAGTTTACCGTAAGTTTGTATCGATTGTGTGCTCGTGTGTTGTTGTGGTTGAAGCTGAAGTAGTCATTGATAGGTAGGACATTTTATCTACTACACTTAGGTCAGACCGAAGGCAGAGTAGTTTGTAGCAGTTTGTCACCAAGATACAAAAAAGAGTGAAGACTCTAGAAAGAGTGCAGAGAAGAGCAACAAAGGGGACTGGGAGCTAAAGCATACAGTATGATGAACAGTTGCAAGAACTGAGTATGTCTAGTCTAATGAAGAAAAGGACCAGGTGTGATATCATAGCAATATTTTTCTTCTTCTTAATATTGCCAACGTTGACATTCCAAACTCGAACTACGAGGAGCATACTGTATTGGATATTCTGCGAACTTTAAACTGAATTTAATCATAGAACTCATCAACATCCTTTTCTTCTGCATCAATGGTTGGACTATAAACTTGGATTATAGTCATAAATGTTCATTAAGTCTAATTAATATTACATGGTCGTTGATTGCATTGTTTTCTGTTATTGTTCTTATTATATCCTTCATGTAAAAGAGGTGACATTACTTCTCTGTTTTTCATGACCTGAATAGGAAAAAATGTGATCTTATAACTAAGTGTCCAATTCCATTACAATTTTCAGATGCCTAAGATGTCAATATGTGGTTGATTCATTTCATCCTTCCTGTGTTGAGCTTTTCCATATTCATGCTCCTTGTATGCCATGTTCCCACTTTTATTCTGTCTTTGAAGCTTCCGATTTCCTTTTACTGCATGGCAACATCAGAAATTAGATCATCCCAAAGGCTTCAAGCTAGACATGTCATAAGTATTATAAATATTCAGAAAGATGCACAGCTGTTGCTAAGTAGCATTTTGAGTGCCATCTGACTTGAGAGGCCCATCATCTTACACTAGATCATCACTTTATCTTGTCTTCCATATGGTTTTCTTGGTTAAAAAAAAAAAGCAAGAATGTTTCCCACTGTGTTCCTACACAGCATGAAATAGTGTCTCTGCCATTGTCAATAAAGTGATCAGCTGCCACCAGCATCTTCCTGTATTGCTACTGTCCTTAGGTTCCTGCTTGGTTTAGATAGATAGTTGAGATGAACTTCACACCCTGGATGACTGTGCTGAGAGTTTATACCAAGAGCCAGTTTGGTGCAGTGCAAGGGTCTGCAACCTCAAACACTCAAGGAGCCATTTGGACCCATTTCCCACAGAAAAGAAAACACAGAGAGCCACAAAGCCAAATAGGTTGTAAAAAAATGCTCTTAAAAGGTTAAAAAAAGGCTCTGACAATCACAGCTGAGCTGCACGATTGTCAGGGCCTTTTTTTAGTTTTAAAAGCATTTTTTACAACCTATTTGGCCGAATAGGTTGAAAAACTGCTTTTAAAAGTAAAAAAAAAGATTGCGTACCACAGCTGATCACCCTCCCCCTCCGCACGCTGTTCTACTTACCCCATGCCTCCTTTTGGCGTGCACTGTGCACGCACAGCACGCGTGTGCAGCCATTGAACCTGTATTAAACCGAATCAGATCTCATCACTGCTGTAAAGCCCAGCTGTGTAACCAGCAAAACCAATTGTCATAATGCCTTCTGCATGTCTGTATTCTTCCAACATAACCAATGGCAACAGACTGTGAGAATTATAATACAAAATGTATGGAGGCCACCAATTTGCCTGTGCCTGCATGCATTGAGATTCCAATACCCTTGAGACAGCTTAAGAGACCATTAGGACAGCACAATCTCTTTCAGCTCCCTCCCTCTAGTACAGTGGTTCTCAACCTTTATAGTGCTGCGACCCCTTTAATACAATTCCCCACGATGTGGCGACCCCAACCGTAAAATTATTTTCGTTTTGAATTTATCGTGCCTGAAGCCGTATTGGCTAGCAATCTGAACTGCTTGCGATTGTCTTGAGGACGGAGGCATTAAAGCGGAGACTCCTCCCCTATTAAGTTTATTGCACCTGAAGCCAGATTAGGCTAGCGATTGGGAGTGATTGCAGCTGGCTTGAGAGGGAGACATCAGAGCAAAGATTTCTCTCTTTTTTAATTCATCATCGCGCCTGAAGCCAAATTCGGCTAGCGATTTGAAGAGCCTGCAGCTGGCTTGTGGAGTCAACCATTGGAGCGCGATTCTTCGACTCGCAAGTATACTTCCCATATTTCCGATGGTGTTAGGCAACCTCTGGCAAATTGTCATTCAACCCCCAATGTGGTCGCGACCCACAGGTTGAGAACCGCTGCTCTAGTAGGCATCTACCAGAACGTTGGGGATTGTAGTTCAGCAACAAAAGGAAACTGCATGTACACCTGCCCCTGAAGTTTGAGCTTGTAGTGTATACAAAAGTCACAAACCTTGGCCACAGTTGGGTTCTTCTCTGAGTATTGTTCTGCAGCAGAACCACTTCCTTGGACGCGCCAATTTCAAGGTTCACTTAGACACCACTGCCTTATCTGAATGTAGTATTACAGTCAGTGAGAATTTAATGAAAGCTTTTGAGAGGGACAAAAATAAAAGAGAATCAAGTGCCTTTCAACCTTGGCAAAAACGGCTGAATGGTTTCAACAGCTCTATTTGCTTTCATTCATTGACACATTCCCTCAATTGTTCTGTGTTCCCTCCCATAAGTATTCTTTTTATCTCCCCTTTAAAGACTTGTGTGTGTGTGTGTGTGTGTGTGTGTGTGTGTGTGTGTGTGTATGTGTGTGTGTGTATTCACTCTCTGGTAACACACTGAGGCTTCCCCCCCCCAAAGTCAAGTTAGATGTTAAAATCAGTGGGGGGGGAATTAGAGTAGTGAACAGATCCTAAGTGAACGTATAGATGATTTCTAATTCAATCCTAAGTGAACGTATAGATGATTTCTAATTCAGAAAAAAGTAACAAATTAAACTCTTTTTAAAAAAATAACAACTAGGATTTTTATTTCAAGTGGGATCTGGTTAATCAGTAGGGAAGCATTATTCTGATTGTGTAACATTAAAGAAATTGCATAGTTTGCAAGAAAAGACACATATACTGTAGAATTTCTTCAAAATCTTCCTTCAGGTGGCATCAAACATGCTCTGTATGATGCATATCTTAATCTTTCATTCAAGATAGTCATGGCAGTTGCACTTACTAGTACTGCTTCCCCCCTCTCTATGTATCTGTATCTGTATTATATCTCCCTCTCCTCTCCCTCTCCTCTCCCTCTCCATCTTCCTCTCCACCTTCCCATCTATCTATCTATCTATCTATCCATCATCTATCTGAATTTCCTTCTCCCTCTCCCTCCCTCCCGCCCTCCCTCCGCCCACTCACCCACCCACCCACCCACCCACCCACCCATCTATATCTATATCTATATCTATATCTATCATCTCTATCTCCCGTCTCTCTCTCTCTCTCTCTTTCTCTTATGAATAAGCCTCTTTGAATGCAATTAGAGTTTTGAATTGACATGAATAAAGCTATGTCTACATTCACCAAGTTTGTGGTTGTGGTCTAAAAAAGTGCTCTCTCTCTCTCTCTCTCTCTCTCTCTATTTTCCAGGGGGAAAAAGGTAACACCATGTTAATACCGTAAGTCATCCAGAATCATTTTGATGAGAGATTGGTGGCAAAATTAATAAATATTTATTTATTGGGAAATCTTCTGCGTAAAAGAGACTGAAATTAGGTGAATATTTTAAAATGTAACCATCACTTTTCTTTTTGGTAGTAGTGTTGCTATTATAGTATACATATGTAACATACTACAAACATACAGCCAGTGGATAGATGAAATATTTTTGCTGTCTCACCAAACTAAATTATGTGATTGTTTGCTCTGAATGTCCCTGATGACATTTGAAGCTCCACTTGGACATATTATCTTCATAAGCCCTTTGGCCAGCATTACCCTTACTTTACTATTTTCTGGTTTGGTAGCAGCAGAAACAACAATATAACAAGTAAAGGTTACCTTTGAAATCTTACAGGTTCCTTTGTCTTTTCAACCTTTGAGAGGTCGAAAAACTTGTTAGAGCTCTAATGCTTTCAAGATGTTTAGGTTGGACAGGAATTCCCTGAATCAAGCTAGACCAGAACACAGCTCTGTGTTGAATATATATGAAGAAGAGTAATATTTTCCATATGTGCTGATACTATAATGCAGTTCTGTCTGACTTTCATTTTGGGGCAAAGATTTATTCCAGATTTTAATTAGTTTTCATGCATTATACCAGTCCACTAGGAAATTTGTCTGGCACTCTTACAAATTCACTATGTAACAATAAATTCAAATGCTAAATTTAAATCATTTCTTTCTAACTTAAGTAGATATTATATAACCCATGTGAATTGGAGTTCTTTGTTCATGAGTCTCATCCAATGAAGCCACTTCTGTATATATGCTGTGCTATAAATCAAGGATGAATAACTATGATAGGAGAAGGTTTGTAGTAAGTTAAAAGCATAGGAATCCTATGCTCTGAATAAACCTTTTAGCTCTTTCTTTTCTCAAGAAAAAAATGTGTGTCCAGGTAGCACAAATAAGAATTTAAATGGGTCTTACCCGTTAATTAATTTTATTTTATTGTTTTTTGTTAGATACTTTTATCCAATTAGGTAACAATACCTGCCTGGTTTTGTATGATTTTAAAAACATAAGCAAGATCTGTTTAAGACTTGGAGGGGGACATTAGTGTATAGATTATGCTAGGAAATAAAAACAAACAAAAACATTTGCTTGAAAAAAATCATTTCCATATTTTTTTTAAAATTTTTTATTTTATTTATACCCTTCTTTCTACTCTGGAGCATACTGAAGGTGGCCAACAAAATTTGAAACAAAACAGAAACTATCCCATTAAAAATGCAAATGAAATTGGAGGGAGCAAGAGAATCAAAAGATTCCTTACCAGATTTAATTTTCCGTCTGTGAATTACTGAATAGAGTATAAACTTCTAGAGAGTCATTAAGGGTTTTATGAATCAGCAGCAGCTCTTGGAATTTTATTTAGAAACATATTGGCAGCCAGCAAGAGCCAAGAGAAGAGATATGTGTTTCTGTTAGAACACGTGTCACCCAAACCCATGAAGACATCTTCATTTTAAGCCAGTCTACAGAAAATATTTACAAGTATGGATATATCATCCTTCTTCTTCTCTTCCTCCTTCTCTTCTTCCTCTTCTTGATCCTCTTCCTCCTCTTCCTCTTCCTCCTCCTTCTCCTCTTCCTCTTCCTCTTCTTCTTCTTCTTCCTCTTCTCCTCTTCCTCTCCTCCTCCTCCTTCTTCCTCCTCCTATTTTTTGTACCACTTTTTTTGCATTTGTTATAAAGCTACATTTACAATAAATATTACTGTAGATATGGTAGGTTGTACCAAGTCATATTGGTTTTGTAATGCAAGACACACACAGACACACACAGACGCACACATACAGACAGACAGACAGACAGACACACACACACACACACACACACACACTAGCTTTGTTATCCTCATTCAAGTTTGTTCTCCTTTTTTAATATAAGGATGAACTCATAATTAGAATTCAGCACTATTCTTTTTTAATAAAAGCTCACTTGATTTGAAAAATTAAATGCAGTCTATTTATGCCTATTTCTTTCAATAAAGAATAGAAAACTCACTTGTTGCCTTTTCATTTGAAAATCAATGATTTATTTCTAGCATGTTTATTTGCATTATCATTTCTGGGCCCATTTGGATTCTATTCTAATGTGAGGATGGGTTTTATTTTATTTTTTTGTTTTGTTCTTCTGCTGTTCTTAATGTTTATATGATGCATTGAAACTGTTCGGAATCCCTACAGTTTTTTATCCCCTAAATCACATACCCTCAGGCAATAAAAACAAGAGATTGAGCAGGAATAATAATTATCTTATGCTGTCGGGTAGAATAGAGCATTTTTCCATGCCAGTAACTAATAGCATCCTCATAGATAGGCATTCCCATCTTCAGAGCTGTCATTCAAATGAATGAAAGAGCATCGTGCTGTCATAATACAAGCTCTGGTCCTTGCTTATATGCATCTTGGCACATGTATAAATGGGGTGGAGCTTGTATTGGGATGTCACAACTAACATGGTAAGACCACACTTGGAATACTGCATCCAGTTTTGGTCACCACAGTGTAAAAAAAAAAAGATGTGGAGACTCTAGAAAGAGTGCAGAGAACAGCAACAAAGATGATTAGGGGACTGGAGGTTAAAATGTATGAAGAACGGTTACAGGAATTGGGTATGTCTAATTTAATGAAAAGAAAGACGACTAGGGGACACATGATATAAGTGTTCTGATATCTCAGAGGTTGCCACAAAGAAGAGGGAGTCAAACTATTTTCAAACTAAAGCACCTGAGGGCAGGACAAGAAGCAATGGGTGGAAACTAATGAAGGAGAGAAGCAACTTAGAACTAAAGAGAAATTTCCTGACAATTAGAACAATTAATCAGTGAAACAACTTGCCTCAGGAAGTTGTGAATGCTCCAACACTGGAAGTTTTAAAGAAGAGCTGGATAACCATTTTTACGAAATGGTATAGGGTTCTCTGTCTAAGCAAGGGGTTGGACTAGAAGACCTCCGGTCCCTTCCAACTCTGTTATTCTATTCTATTCATCATTGTTCCCCTTTGGGTGACATCAGACATCAGTGAAATAGTTAAAGCCTGTCCTCATTACTGTCATGTTGGCAGAATGATGAATTATGACTCTAAAATCCTCGATGCCTCGCTCGTGCAGGAGCAACTTAAGAAGCAGCCCAAGCAGCATGGAGAGCAGCAATAATTGGACTAATGATGAACATCTCAGTTCCAAGAGTACTAGAAATCAAGGCAATATATATATATCAAGTATTGCCTTAAATACACAGAGAGGTTTAGGATATTTCTTTCTTTCTTTTTAATACAAAGTCAATGAACAGGGCAAGACAAATTAGAAATTATATAACAGCAGAGGAAGCAAGGGCTATGACAAGACAGCTGAGGAGACGCCTGCAGATCCCTATGATTAATTGGATTTTTCTCCCCCAGACAAAAGATGATAGGTTCGAATGAAAGGAAAAAGAAGGAAACAAAAAGAAAGGAAGGGAAAAAGAAGAAAAGAAAAAGACAATTTTAATGAAAGTTCTTGGTGATCCCGAATTGAATAGCATCGGCTTATAAAGTGAACTATGGCATCTCAAGCTGCCAATTTCCATTATATGATTTCCATGTAATAGGGCACTGAATATAAGGGAACACGATGCAAGACTGATATTAAAAAAAACGGTGAACAAATTTTCCTGATCAAAGCAAGTTTCAACCAGCTTAGTATTCTCCCTCTAACTCAGGGGTGTCAAACTTTATTTCATTGAGGGCCACATCAGGGTTGTGTTTGACCTCAGGGGGGCCAGGGTGGGCATAGATGGGGTGGGCGTTGGTGTGGTGGGTGTGGCCAGGGTGGGTGTGACCCGCTCAGCATCACTTGTGTTGGGGGCACCTGTGGTGGCTAAGGCAGGACTTCCCTCAGACCTTCCCTCCCTTTCATTATAATCTCCTCCCTCCCTCCCTCCCTCCCATTTCTTCTTTTTCCTTCCCACTTCATTCTCCTTTCTTTTTCTTTCCTCTCTTTCCTTATTTTTCCTTCCTTGCTCTCTTCCCATCTTCCCTTCTTTTTCTTTGTCTTTCCTCTTTGCCTTTCTCCTTTCCTGTCCCTCCTTGGTTGCGGAAATGCAAAAGGGGAAATATTTCTCCTTTTCTTTTGTTTTGCTTTTAGTTTGTTTTGCTAGCCCTCTGTCAGTGAAAATGGAGTTGGGGGGGGGGTGCAAAGGACCGACCACAGGCCGGTCCTTTGCTGTTTCCAGGGCGGCCCTCTGAGCCAGATCCAAACACCCCATGTGCCAGATCTACCCCTTGGGCCTTGAGTTTGACACCCCTGCTCTAACTGCATAGACTTTAAGAAGCTCACCAAGAGGAAATAGCATGGTAGGGTTCAACAAATCTTTGTTTCTGGAGCGACTGGTTTTATACCCACAAATATTTCTACATAGTCCCACCCTACATGGGCCGTAGTGGCACAGTGGTTAAAATGCATTATTCTCTGACAGCTGATAGCAGTTCAATCCTGACCGGCTCAAGGTTGACTCAGCCTTCCATCCTTCCAAAGTCGGTCAAATGAGGATTGTTGGGGGCAATATGCTAACTCTGTAAAACACTTAGAGAGGGCTGTAAAGCACTCTGAAGTCAGGGATGAAATCTAGAAGGTTCTGACAGGTTCTGGAGAACCGGTAGCGGAAATTTTGAGTAGCTTGGAGAACCGGTAGTGGAAATTTTGAATAGTTCAGAGATCCAGCAAATACCACCACTGGCTGGTCCCAGAGTGGGGTGGGAATGCAGATTTTGCAGTATCCTTCCCCTGCCACGTCCACCAAGCCACACCCACCAAGCCACACCACGCCCACTAAGCCACGCCCACAGATCCGATAGTAAAAAAAATTGAATTTCACCACTGTCTGAAGTGGTATATAAGCCTAAGTTTTATTGCTATTGCTACATATTCCCACCCTACCTGCATGGCCTACAATTTTAAAAAGGCGGGTATGCTGGTTCATCCTGTAATTTTTTTCCAAAGCATCCATAAATTGCACAAATCATAAACAAGTTTGGCTCTTGCGCTGTGGCAGGTATGTAAATAGTGCCTCCCTTGTTTTTACCACATGGTGGAAAGGTCCATGTTTTTGACTCAATCCTAATGCCAGTTTTCACTACAGTAAAATGGAATGAAATGGACTTTATTGCTACAATCTTCATGTGATTAGGTTATTACGCATGAATTTAAGTACATTTGTATCGTCTGCAATGAAAATGTAAGTCAATGGACTGATGAAAAGCTTTCTAAATAATGCATTTAGGGGATGCAGTGTTGTATTATTGATGCATGATCTGATAACCAGTCAGAAATTATTTATTTCAGTAGTACAGGGATCAAATCCTATACATATATACCAGGGATTTTGAGAGCAGACGTGCAGGATGGACTGCAGTTACTTATGGATGGAAGTCTCTGCATCACAATAGGAAGAATTTGGATATGAAGAGCTTTATTTCTGCCCTAAAAATACAGTGAGGGAGGGGATAGAGAGAGAGGGAGGGGGAGGAAGGAAGGAAGGGAAGGAGGGAGGGAGGGTGGGGGAGAGGGTGGGGGAGAGGGAGAGATGGGGAGAGAAAAAAAAGAGGGAGGAAAAGAGATAGAGAGCAAGAGAGAGAAACCCCACACACATCCGTGTCTAGATGTGTGATTTATTGAAGAATGTTCCATCTTGAGTAATACACATACACCCATATTCTGCATACTGTACAACATAAATATATGTATTTACTAGAAAATCTGTCAAGATAAAATATTCTCTGTAAACCACAACATTCCTCCTGCATATTAAGTCTATATGCTCTGCCTGCCAGAAGCTCCTGATAACAAAGTTCTGGGTAAATCCTCTCCTGGTTTCCAAAATGACCCAGCTTCTTATGTATTTCATTGATTAGGTTTATTTCTAGCAGGCAGTCTTTTCTAATTTTAGCAAAAGCCATATAAAATTAAATATCAATCTGTTTTAGTACCTTTGTGTCTAACAATCCTATTCCAGCTATATCTATATAGCTATAGATCAGGGGTGAAATCTAAAAATTTTCCCTACCGGTTCTGTGGGCGTGGCTTAATTGGTGGCCGTGGCTTGGTGGTCAGATGACTGGGTGGGCGTGGCCAATAACAATAAATAATAAAAATAATAAACAAAGTATACAAAACTATAAGAGGTACCAAAAACCAACTTTCACACTTTACACACACACAACACAACACAACTGACTCACACACAATGTAAAAGCAGCTGCACTTCACCCAGAATGGCCCCTGCAACAAGCAGGAACCTCACACTTTCACACTTTACACACACACACAACTGACACACACACACACACAAAATGCCACATACAGCTTTGTGAGATTTTGTGTGTTTGTGTAGTTAGAGTGAAACACTACAGAAACACACCAAATTTCAGAAAGCTGCACAAATATTTTATTTTATTATTTTTATTTATTTTTTTAGATCAGGGGGTCTCCAACTGTAGTAGCTTTAGGTTTGTGGACTTCAAATCCCAGAGTTCCTCATTCAGCAAAGCAGGAAGTCAAAGCAGGCTGTAATCAGTAGCTGAAGGCGTTGCCAGCCCGAAAGGAGCAGCATGCAGTAATTATAGGTAAGTGAAGAGGGGGAATTGGCTGGGCATGAGTGGGGGCTCTTGTAAGTGGGGGCTGTTAAAAAGTGATTTTAAAAGCCTGCTAGGATCAGGAAACTCCTCTGGGATCGCCAGAGGGAAAAAAGTTTTAAAGTCAGCTCCCCTGACGATCTCAGCTGAAGTTCCCTCATAGCAGCCCAGAACCCCTTAAAATAATTGTTTTAACATGTAGAAAACATGTTTTTTTAAGGTTCTGGTGATGAGGAACTCAGCTGGGATGGCCAGAGGACCCTTTTAAAGCCCCCCCCTTTTCCTTTTTTCCCCCTTCGGCTGAAGAGGTTTTTTTAAAAAAAACTTTTAAAGTGTTCTGATGATCTCTGCTCAGCCCCGCGATCATCAGAGGTGTTTTTTTTTTACTTTTAAAGGCATGTTTCAGCTGAAGAAAGACTTTTAAAAGTAAAAAAAAAAACCTCTGCTGATGGTGCAGCTCAGCAGGGGCAGGAGGAGGGCGGGGCCAGGGATTTTTGCTACCGGTCCTCCGAACCAGCAGCTGCCATCGCTACCTAATCAGGAGAGCCGGTGCGAACCAGGAGCATTTCACCTCTGCTATAGATATATAGACAAGGGTGGGCTTCAAAAATTTTAGCAAGGAGTTCTCTGCCTGGTTGCTGGGTGGGTGTGGCCATGGTGGGAGTGGCCTAGTTGGCCTACTGCACCACAATAGGAGGGTGTTTTTGCCTTCCCGGGGCTCTGAAGGCTTTCCTTCAGCCTCCAGGAGGGCAAAAACAGCCTCCCCAGGCTCCGAAGGTCCTCTTCCCAAACTTCCGGTAGGCCTGCTTTTCACCTTCCCCGAGTCTCCGCATGTGCCCTGCACTTACCTGCATCCAAAACAGGCCGCATGGGGACTCCTGGGAGGGGCAGGACGAGGTGGGCCGGGCCAGCCAGTAGTGAGATTTGGGGGTTCTCCGAACTACACAGAATCTTAGCAGGGGTTCTCCTGAACCTCTGCGAACCCCCAGCAGCCCACCCCTGTATGTAGATGTAGATGTAGATGTAGATGTAGATGTAGATGTAGATGTAGATGTAGATGTAGATGTAGATGTAGGATATATATTTCTCTCATCCTCCTCTACATGCATAATGACAAATCATGGTTATAAATTTATTTAGCTCACAGTAATTTATAATGATTTTTTTTTTTATGCAGCAGATGGAACAACAGTTCATTTCCTTAAATTTTCCTTCTTCTTGCATCTTTTTTTGGCCTGTTGCCCAATTGAGTTTTTTATTCCACCCCACTCTTTCTCTTTTTCTTATGTCAAGCACCAATTGCTTCATAACCACCTGTGACTCCACTTCCTCTCTGACTTTTTAAAGGCAATGTTTGCATTTCATTACCGTACGTCAACCTTAAAAAACATTTCTTCTCTAACGCTTTCTGTTTCATAAGCAGGAACACTTTCATTTACTATGTTAGAGGGGCTCCAAGCATTTTTCACCAAGTTGATAAGGTTCATCAACATAGCTGCATAGAATGATTTGCAAGACTCAAAATTCCTCATGATTACATCTTTTACATCTCATTAACTCTTGCATACTTCAACATTATCGTAAGTGCATCTCTTGGATAGAGACACACATACCTGTAAAAAGAGTTTTGATGCATGATCAGAACGACCATTTTAATTTTTTTAAATGTGCCGCCACTTCTGATATTATTTTCATTTTGTTTCTAATGCATCTGCACAGTGAAATTGCTCAGACTTATTTTGACTTATAGCATAAAACTGTTACCGCAAAGAATTCAGATGAAGAATGAACTTTAACAGAAAATTGTGTCCTCACCAACCAATTTTACAACACTATATATATAAAGTTGGGTGGTGAGGATACAAATATATATATAGTGGGTTGTTGTTGTTGTTGTTGTTGTTTTGAGGTACAGGAAACAGTGAGCGTGGTTACCTCATGGCTGCTGCCCCTTAACCACAGCCCGCAGATCAGCTGATCCAGCAATCACTGGGAGTTCTGTCTCTCTGAATGCCTGGAGATATTTCCAGTGCATTCTTGCTAGACCCAGCCTTGCCCATGTCACCAGGCAACCTTGCAGCTGAGAGCCCCTCTGTTCTGCAACTCACCTTGTGGCTATGGAGCAGGTGGCAATCAAAATTTGCGCTCTGCCTGGAGCTCAGATGTTGCTTAGGCTGCTGCTACGATGAGACAGAAAGCCATGCAGCCCGTCAGAATTGGCTCCCGCCCCCCGCCGCCTCTACCTGGCTGCTGCTGCTTGAGAAAAGGACAGGCAATTGTGGAAGATTGTGGGAAGTGCATGCTTACAATAGAAGCAAAGCCCAGCTTGTCCCTTTCAAGCAATCAAATATCTGTATGCTTGAGAGAGAAAATGAGAGAGCGAGAGTGAGAAAGAGAAAGGATGTAGGGGAGTAACAAGAATTGCAGGCAATGCTGTTTGAAAGGGTTTCCTCTCTGCCATCTGTCTCTTTCTCTCTCTCTCTCTCTCTCTCTCTCTCTCACACACACACACACACACACAGAGAGAGAGAGAGAGAGAGAGAAATTTGATTAGAAACAGTGGAGTGCCTGCTCAGGGTGGCGCCCTGAGATATGGCCTCTGCATGGGCGACCCCCGCATGGCCAACGTGACAAATAGGCTCCCTCACAGCACCTCTTCTCTGGGCCTTACCTGCCTTGGAAGCCAGGGATCTCACAGGCATCCTGGCCACTTAAATGCCACCCAAATCCCTGGGTTTTTCGCAACTGTATGTATGTATGTATGTATGTATGTATGTATGTATGTATGTATGTAATATTTTAAGTCAGTATGTCAGCTTGCAGTATAATCAATCATAATGTGAAAAATTATCACTTGTCATTCTGCATGTTTAACTCCTGCATTTGCCCAATTGCAATAAAATACTGTATGCAGAGAAATTTCTATCTTTCATATGTGCATTTGCATCTTGTCAAGGTTTAAGAAATCAGATATTAGTTTAAATCAAAGTTATCTGTAAATTGTGGAGCACTGAAAATTCAGATTTTAAAAATAGCAATAGCATTTAGACTTATATACCACTTCATTATGTGCTCTACAGCCCTCTCTAAGCGGTTTACAGAGTCAGCATATTGCCCCCAACAATCTGGGTCCTCATTTTACCAACCTTGGAAGGATGGAAGGCTGAATCAACCTTGAGGCTAGTGAGATTCGAACTCCCAAATTGCAGTCAACTGCAGTCAGAGGAAGTAGCCTGCAATACTGCATTCTAATATATTTTGGACTGATCCGTCTGGAAAACCATTTACATAGAGCTCAGTTAATTAACCAGTTATAATTTTTCAAAACTATTGAAATCAACTAAAAACAAAACCAAGTAGAAAGGACAAAACATAATGCTACTTATTTTAGTAATAAAAATGAGCCAAAATTAATATGATGATTTCAATTATTGTTTGTGTTTCAGCAACAATTTTTTTTCCAGTACACACTTCAAAAGATATACTGAGAGAGATGTTTGTAATTGCTCCTGAGTGGGTTTGTACTTATTCTCATATACCAATTATCTGAAAATTGTCCTTGTAGATTGTATAAATTTTGGATGTTGGTGAGATTAAGAACCAATAAAAGTCACATGCTACAAAATTATCAAAAACTGAACCCAAAGACTAGTTGGATAGTTGGGTCGTTGACTGATTGATTTGTCAGAGTATGAATATTCATGGTCTAGAATAGATCAGCCAATGGGGACTGAATGGAGACATGGTAACAGGCTCAGCCAATGAGGCTTAATTGGAAACAGAAAGTTAAGTCTGAAGTCTGGGTGTGGCTTAGGCAACCGAGCCTGTGCAGAAGCTTAACTGCCCTGTATAGAGGAGGCTCTCTTTGTATTAATCTCTGTGCTCAGCTCTGAAATGAAACAAGCCTGGACTTGTCTGTTTGCTGAACTGAAACTGGAAACTGATCTCTCTGCTTGTTACCACAATGAAAGAACTCTGATATTTGCATTGTACAATTTACATCATCTGTTATTATGTATATAAAGAGAAGTTAATGAATCCTGCTGAATCAGTTATCTGTATGTTCTTCTGGATTTTTGCAAGAAACTCTGACATGATTTTTGATTGATTTGGCTTAAATCCAAAGATTCTGTAGCTTGTGCCATTCTTCAGAAATACATTTCAAAGAAATATAAAATGGGAGCATTTTCAGTGATCAGAAAACCCTACTTTGGAGAACTCAATTATGGTTATCAGTGGAGGCCAAAAAAAAAATCTGTTCCTTTGCTTTTCTTTCTTTCTTTTTTCACCCAACAGTTACATCCAAACTAATTGCTAGGAGACCTTGACTTATTTTCTACAAGTTGTCTAGCACTACATTGGCCAATTATAACATTATTTTGCTTGCATGCCAGGCAATGTCCAGGTTGCAACAATCAGCATGTCCAACTCTTAACATTTGTTGTCTGGAAATTTTGTACTTTGTAATTTAAGAGATTAGGAAGCCCGGAATATTTGTTAAGTACTGATGCCTCTTATTAGCTTAATGAACTGACATTCTATGTAAACCTGTCTCAGACCTATTTAAAAGTGATATGATAAAGCCGTATCAGTCAGTAATATTGCCTCCAGCCTACCACAGAAATTGTTCTGGCTAAGATACAAATGTTCTGTTCAGTTCATCTGTTCATCAGTTTTACTGCTGTTCTGCTTAGCAGAGCTTTGTCCAAACTCTTCATTTACATGTTACAATTAGAAGAGAGCAAATTATTCCAGTTGGGACAAGATAGAAAAGGTGCTATTACAATTCTGCCTTTTTTTAAAAAAGCCCTATCTTTTTAGTCAGTGATTGATGAATTTAGTAGTTCTAATCTTAAACATCTATGACAATCTGTTGCTTGAAAAGCTATAGTAGTGGCCCAAATTGTGGAAGCCTTTTGGGGAAAGTGTATTTTCTAAAACTATCTAATAATGCCACTTTTTTGGGGAGTAGTACCACAAAATTATATATCAATGGAAAGATAATTTAATCAAGAATTTAATGCATTACCTTTTATGAAGGATTTGCTATTAGAATAACAGTTACAGTATAAAGAAGAAAAGTGAAACACATAGAAAAAACAAGATATACAAAAATTATCACCATAGAAAAAATGAAATATGTCAGTTAATACTTAGTTGGATAACGTTTAGCATGAATTATGGCCTTAGAACATCTTCCCATAGAGTGAACCAAGTCTTTTAGTTCTGCAGCTGCTATAATGTGAAACCAAGATTGAATGATTGCTTCTATTAACTGGGTTTTATTGCTGGGTTTCTTTACAAGTTTCTAACAAGTTTCTTTAATCGGCTCCATAGGTTTTCAATTGGGTTAAGGTCTGGGCTATTCCCAGGCCATTCCAGCAGTGGAATATGATTATCTTAAAACTTCAAAAAAAAAAAGGGGGTGTTATTAGCCATCAAATCTAAAAAATACACTTTTCCCAAAAGGTTTCCACAATTTGGGTCACTACTGTACATGAAAGAACTCAGCAAATGTCCACCACAGATTATATATGCTAAGATCAAGTACCTTAAGGAGGGATGTTGGCATAGTAGCTAGAATGCAGTACTGCAGACAAACTCTGCCCACTGTCAAGAGTTTGTTCCTGACTGGCTCAAGGTTGACTCAGCCTTTCATCCTTCTGAGGTTGATAACAAGAGGATGCAGATTGCTAGGGGCAATATGCTGACATTTGTAAACCACTTATAGAGTACTGTAAAGCAGAAAACCCCAACCTTTTTGACACCAGGGACTGGTTCCGTGGAAAGAGGTTTTTCTATGGAGGGGGGGGGGCATGGTTTTGCATGCTGCCAGCATCCCACTGATGAGGCTTCATTTGTTTGTGTGGCCCAGTTTCTGGTATGATGCGGCCAGGTGCCAGTCCATGGACCGGTGGTTGGGAACCCCTCCTGTAAAGCATTATGGAGAAGTATACAAGTCTAAGTGCTATTGCTGTTGCTATTGATACCTTCCTGTAGTCCTTCTATATATTTTTTAATATTGATACCTATTGATATTGATAAGATGCATAGGATATATTATGTACTCATAGATGACCCTCACTCTGTCAAGGACCTTGGAATACACATCTCTAATGATCTAAGTACCAGAGCTCACTGTAACAATATTGCCAAAAAGACATTAAGGGTGCATAAGTGCATCAACGTGCCTACCATCCCTGTCCTAATGTCCTCATTTATTTGTATTCATTTCCTGTATTCATAATCATGTTTAAACTTATATCCGTTATCTTATACATGCTTGACAAATAAATAAAATGAATAAAAATTAAATAAAATAAACATATTCTTTCAAGGGCACTCCATCGCTATCAAACTAATCTGAAGTTCAGTTCCTAGCCAGTTTCCCATGGTTAAAAGAAACTCCATATTATCTGGCTTTAAATTTCACCTTTATCTACCTCATTATTGCCATTATTTTCTACACTCTACTGTATACGGACTATAGACTGTAGTTGCCAATCTCTTACAAGTGGTTGGCAATTGTTGCACCTTGCCTAAGTTCAATAAATATAAAGATATTCAGCATGAGTACTTTGTAATTCATGTGATGTACTAATAAATATGCTAAAAATATAATGTCTCCTTCATTTTAAAACACATTTCTTTCAAAGATATTCAAATTGTATGAGAACAGTGGGGTTCTTATCTCCTTATCTTTGTGCATTCACACCTGGAAAGCCTTGGGGAATTTGAGGGATATGATTTCTGTACAATTGGAGAAAATGAATCTTATGGCTATAATTAAGAGGTCCAGTACTTGACTTGAAGCATTGCTGTTTGCCACCATCTCATCTGGTACAGTGACATGTGCATAGATGAGCGTTCTTGAAATTTTGTGACATATATCAGAATACGTAGCATCTTATTACTAATAAAAGTATGTTATCTGCTGCAATTCTTCCCACAATGCTATAAGAAATGTTGAAGATGATTGAGGCTATAAAATAGTTTGGAAACCTACAGAGCAGATGGGTTGCTGTTTCCCTATACCACATTATCTAATCTTTTTTTTTAAAACTGAAGATACCAGCAGACCAAATGTCAATAATAGGTCTAATATCCTATTGGAGAAGTGAGTATATCCGGAGCCTTTTCAAACAACATATACTATAACTTTTAAGCCATTTTAAATTTAAATGATTTCATTTAAAATTGTTTCAAATTTTTCATCAAATTGTTTTCTCTAAAATGAATAAATGTGCTATATGAAGGGGAAAATATACCCAAGGTAAAACCTTTTAAGTATAAAACATTTCCATGCCTCACAATGCCCCTAAACTAAAGACAATGCTTATTCGTTCTTTTAGCATTCTTTATAATAGGAGATCAGTTTGTCTCATATTAATAAATGGCATTATATACAATTTTCATAGATCCACATTAACTTATAAGCAATGTTGGAATTGTGGCTCCAACTCAAAGTGAAAAATAAAGCTGCTACAATTGCTCAATCGGTGGACATTATGAAAATATGCTGGAAGACCTTGGACATTGAAGCAATAATTGCCATTAGTTATTTATAACAACACTAATGATTATTGGCTCCCTATCACAACAGCATTGAGAAATAGACCATCTCTTTTCAGATGATAAAAACAAACCTGGAGAAATAGTAGCTTACCCCACAGGTTTCTAATTTATGTTCCAGATATGAATTAGCTAGTATAGTATGAAGTTGTATTGTGTTCATATTGTAACAAGGATAAGAAAGATGTAAGGATGTAATGTAAGGAAACTGAACAAAGAGAGAAGCAACATGGAACTAAGAAGAAATTTCCTGACAGTGTGAACAATCAACCAGTGGAACCGCTTGCCTTTGGAAGCTGTGATTGCTCCAACACTGGAGGCTTTTAAGAAGAGATTGAACAGCCATTTGTCTAAAATAATATAGGATCTCCTGCTTGAGCAGGGGGTTGGACTAGAAGACCTCCACAGCCCTTCCAACTCTGTTATTGTATTACACATGGTCGTCGCCCCCCCACCCCCAAAAAAATCTAATTTATATAGCTATGGTATTCTATGATTTTATATCTAAGTACAATTTTTAACCAGCATTTAATTTGCCATGAGAAAACTGGTACTTTCAAATATTTTGGATTTGAACAGCAGTATTTTTCTTTTCCATTGGCCATGCTACCAGAAGAAGTTGTCATCTAAAGTCCAAAGTATTTGCAGGCACCAGACATTTGTCTTTGATTTAACTATATGCTAAATCACTTGATCAAGGCATCAGGGAGGGAAAAAGTGAGGCTCTGACTTCTAGCCTCACCTTGGGCACAAAGCCAGCTGGATTACCTTGGCTAGTCATTTTGTCTCAGCCCTAAGAAGGAGGGAATTCCTGAAAAACCTTGCCAAGAAAAGTTTTCCAGGCAGTCTCTAAGAACTGGATATGATTGAACTGAAGAAAACAAAAACTTTTAGTTATAACATATAACGTCACTATTATAAAATAATAATATCGATTAATAAGTTAATAATAATAAGTTCGATTAATAAATAATATAAACGTACTGTAAATTGCAATCAAAATTCTTTTGAAAAGCAAATGCTGAAGTTAAAATCACTTGAATTTCAGTGGCACCTTTCTTGTCCACATCACCTTTCAATGAGTTGAAGCTAGATGATAAGGAAGAATTTTGGCTGGAACAACTGCACAATCACACAGCTAAAATATATTTATTGGCCATGAACCTCAATCCATAAGATGGTGTTATTATCCTGCATTTATATTTTAAACAGGCAAAACAGTAGACTCCTGAAGGAGATTAAAAGGAATATTATTTGGAACAGATATAACTCAGTCAGATCTAAGATACATGCTAGCTGGGTCAGTACAAAAAGTACACTGGGTAAATTGTTTTTCTTTTATTTTTCAAGAAAAATACATCCTTGATGATAGAATAGAATAGAATAGAATAGAATAAAATAGAATAGAATAGAATAGAATTTTTTATTGGCCAAGTGTGATTGGACACACAAGGAATTTGTCTTGGTGCATATGCTCTCAGTGTACATAAAAGAAAAGATACGTTCATCAAGGTACAACATTTACAACACAATTGATGGTCAATATATCAATATAAATCATAAGGATTGCCAGCAACAAGTTATAGTCATACAGTCATAAATGGAAAGAGATTGGTGATGGGAACTATGAGAGGATTAATAGTAGTGCAGATTCAGTAAATAGTTTGACAGTGTTGATGGAATTATTTGTTTAGCAGAGTGATGGCCTTCGGGAAAAAACTGTTCTTGTGTCTAGTTGTTCTGGTGTGCAGTGCTCTATAGCGTCGTTTTGAGGGTAGGAGTTGAAACAGTTTATGTCCAGGATGCGAGGGGTCTGTAAATATTTTCACGGCCCTCTTCTTGATTCGTGCAGTATACAGGTCCTCAATGGAAGGCAGGTTGGTAGCAATTATTTTTTCTGCAGTTCTAATTATCCTCTGAAGTCTGTGTTTTTCTTGTTGGGTTGCAGAACCGAACCAGACAGTTATAGAGGTGCAAATGACAGACTCAATAATTCCTCTGTAGAACTGAATCAGCAGCTCCTTGGGCAGTTTGAGCTTACTGAGTTGGCGCAGAAAGAACATTCTTTGTTGTCCTTTTTTGATGATGTTTTTGATGTTAGCTGTCCATTTTAGATCTTGCGATATGATAGAACCTAGAAATTTGAAGGTTTCTACTGTTGATACTGTGTTGTCTAGTATTGTGAGAGGTGGAAGTATGGAAGGGTTTCTCCTAAAGTCTACCACCATTTCTATGGTTTTGAGTGTGTTCAGTTCCAGATTGTTTTGGTTGCACCACAAGGCTATGTTAGAAATGTTAGAATGATGTTAGAAAGGCAAAGAGTAAAAGATGCTGTGCACATCAATAAACACGTTACCAGTGGAAAACCCATATAAAGAAACTTTGCATGATAATCTATAGATACAAATATTTAAGTACCACTTCTTTCCAATTAATGGAAAGAGTCATTTGAAGGATGGTTCTAATCCCTTCCATTTCATGAGTTATTATTATTCTCCTGGTAACTGCTAAAGTAGATAATGAATGATGATGGTGAAAATTTGGTTGGAGGGATGTGAGACCAAGGAATTATTTAAAAGATGGGGAACTTGTAACTCTCCAGATAGAGTTGAATTAAAAGTCCCAGCAACTCCCAACATGGTTAGTTCTGAGAAATGCTGGAAATTATAGTTCAGCAATATTGGAAGTTAACACTTATGTTTGGCTTATTAGCTTTAATATTAGATTGTACCAATTTAACAAACTAGACCACAGCTTACTTCTTGGTAATATAAAAAATATGAGGTAGACAGCATCACTACCTAATAGATTAGTGACTGGACTCAAAGTGTAAGTCCTCAATGGAACTACATCCAGGGGTCCTATTCAGCAGGTTCGGACAGGTTCTGGAGAACCAGTAGCGGAAATTTTGAGTAGTTTGGAGAACCAGCAAATACCACCTCTAGCTGGCCACAGAGTTGGGTAGCAATGGAGATTTTGCAATATCCTTCCCCCAGGAGTGGGGAGGGAATGTTGATTTTGCAGTATCCTTCACCTGGAGTGGGATGGGAATGAAGATTTTGCAGTATCCTTCCCCTGCCATGCCCACCAAGCCATGCCTACCAAGCCACACCAGACCAAGCCATGCCCACAGAACCAGTAGTAAAAAAAAATGAATTCCATCACTGACTACATCTAAATGGAGGGAGAAATGCAGTTGTACCTTATACCTTATATAAGGTATTATATATGTACCTTATAATTCTGTTTTCGCCCAGTACTCTTCATAAATAGTTTAGATGAGAGGATAGAAATGGAACCCATCAAATTTGCAGATGATATCGAGTTAGGGAGGGAAAGCCAACATTTAGAAGATAGAGTTAAGTTGCAGAAAGATTTTGATACAATAGACTTGAACACTGGGTCTTCTCGAACAAAATGCAATTCAGTGATGCAAGTAAGGTTTTACACTTAAGAAAGGAAAAAACAACAAATGCATGGATAAAGAATGGGTGGTACCTAGCTCAAAAATTGTGATTGTGAGAGGGTTCTAGGTATCCTAGTGGACAACCACCAATCAATATGTACTTATTGATATATTTCTTTTTCTTAACTACACTCTTTTTTCCTTTCTTTTCTAATTATAGTTCCTTTTTTTCTTTTATGCACCTTCTATTTTCCTTCTTATTCTTCTATTTTTTTCAGTTTGTATTGATTTTTAGCAGTTATTACCTTTAATAAAATTATTGTTTAAAAAAGTAGACAAACTGGAATAAGTTACAATTGCATGTCTTACAGAATAAGTTTCATAATTGTGGGGTAACGCAGCACAAGATTCATCTTCACCAAACCCTCTTCTGCATAGATTATAGCCAGATGGATTCCCTTATGAAATAGGATGTCGCTCAAATTGTCAAGTCCTGAACCATCTATAGTTTTAATAAAGCCACTGTACAACTCAAAGCTTATATTATATTTCATACATCTGGACACTTACTAAAAGATAATTTCCCCCCTCATAAAGTTTTAAGAAAATCACAGCTATAGAAAATGAGTCATCATTCCTGTGGCATTTGTCAACATTCTAGAAGAAGTGCAGCTGTACTTTTGAATCTCACCAACATTTAACTTCTGTCAGCCATGAATGCTTCTTTGTGAGTTCATTTTTTGACTCAAAGCTGAGCTGCTGGAAACAGTTCAAAAAAGGAGCATCTAGTTCTGTTAAAAGATCCTCCAAATGCCTGATAAAAGATCCTTAGGTAAAAATCAAGGCTTCCAAAGAATTATTGCCTTGTTCGTATATGAATAATAGCTTATTTTGCCATTGGTTTGATGGCTTGACAACATATACGATATATATATTTTGTAAACTTGAACTTTCTATCTATTTTTCTATTACCTGTCTTCTTTTTGTTATCTGAAAGATTACAACTACATTTTTAGGTGATGCTTCTTGCCATTTATTTTGCCAACAGGCAAAATAGACTTAATCTCATTGTCCACTCAGGCCTGATTATTATCCCAGAAAATGCTGTCCTTTTATTTTATTTTTGCATTATGCTTAGCTTCGTCTGAAGAGAAAGTTGAAAGCCAAATGTCTTAAGAAAAAGAATGTCAATGTTTATTTAGAAACATAAAGCCTGATATTAATAAAAAGTGAGCTGAGATTTTATATTTGTGTGCATTTTCATGACATTCAATTGTGAACTCTTGATGTTTGTTCTTTACCAACCTCCATGGCACAATTAATAATTGCTTAGAAGTGATGAAAAGTTGTGCAACTATTCTCAGGCCTCATTTCAATCCTTTTGCTTTGCATATCATGATGCATTCATATAGACTGGAGTTCAGATTTGATGTATGGTAAAATTATTAGTTTTGCCAACTGTCGTTTTACCGTCCAAGCCAGTTGCTAGAGCAGAAATTGAAAAAAGGTTGTTTTTTATCTAGTCCTTATTTTGTTTATTCCCCCTTACTGACACGCTTCCTGTTCCATTTCCCTCCCCCAATACTCCCAACAAAGAGTCAGTCAAAGGCCTTCTTTTCTACTTTATTTACATAGATAAATGTCCTGGCCACATCTACCCACGGGCCTGCCAAGTTTCTGGAGATAACGAGGAAATTATAGATAAGGCCAGAATTACTCACGAATATATTCTTCCCTCCATTGATACAGTTTGCCCGTGCAAATTCATTGCTATGTCCAAGACAAAAAACCAGGAAGTCCCGCCTCCTATTTATAGTCTCTGCAGATGTCACTGCATGACCATCATTCCTTGGCTTTGTCCCAACACTTCCTCTGCTGCGCGTGCCGGTCACGTCTGCGCAGTCTTGCATCACTCAAAACTGTTCTTGGGGCGTTGCCAAATCAGAAGAAGGCTCGAGAGAATCAGGCCTTGCCGGCCCCTCCTCTTCCCTTTGAGTGGGTGCCAGGGAGGGAGAGGGCCCAAGAGAAGCAGGGCTTGCCAGGTCTTCTCCCTCACTTTCTGAATCATCCGAGTCCAGGAGTCCGGGTCCAGGAACCTGGGTCACAACACTTCCTTTGCTCCTGGGTATGATCCCAAATACAGGGCTCCAACAATGTCCCAGTTAAATGGGCCTTGTAAGATTTCAAGAGCTACATATTATAAGGTATGTAATATAATGATCATATACAGTATGACTACAGAGAAATACATGATATCCATATTTCAAGGTAAATTAATTTTGACCTATTCAGTCCTTGGAAATTTTAGTGAGAGATTGATGAGAGTGCTATATATTTTTTTATTTAGTTTGTTTTGTTTCTGTTTTTTTTTCACTTCTCCCAAACATAAATTATGTTCTATGTCAATTTACAATTGGTTTCCAGCCCAATTAAGCTGGAAAGTTTCTATTTTCAATCCCTTAGCATGCATACTTGTCCATACTTTGCCTTTGTGTATTCATTCATTCATTCATTCATTCATTCATTCATTTGCCAATTGAATCAACAAACTTTGGAAGCGCAGATTATGCTATACTGTACACATGCATTCCCGTTTACTGGCCATTTTGAGAGGGGTAAATGGACACTTTTGCCTAAAAATTCAGATGCAATGCATTCTTCCCCATATATATTTGTGTGTGTGTGTGTGTGTGTGTGTGTGTGTGTGTACACACATACATGCTGTCCTTCTGTGTTCCCATATGGATATAAATATAAGGCCAATAAATACTTGTTATTCATTCGGACAAAAGAAACTAGCAATTCCTATTAGTGTATACAGAGAAATGAACATTGGTATTACATTAGATTTGAATTACTTCCTCAGGAATTAAGTCAAAATGTACCTTTGAAATGGTCTGTTATTTATGTCCAAACCATCTAGAAAGCTTTGGTTGATAAGAAAAGAATGGCACTGAATGTTTAGCTAATTATAATTTGACCTTACCATACCAAATGATATTATTTCCTGGAAAATCCCCCATATTTAATTCTGCTTTGAAGCTCTCGGTATTCCCCCCACCCCCAAGTATAAACCTTTTGAAAATTCCTTTTCCTTCATTTGTTTCCCGTGGAGGCATTTCATTGGCCTTGAGGATGCATTACTCAGTATTGCATGGAATTATTTCTGAGAATGTTCACTGAAAGTAGAAAAAGTACAATGTTCTGAATTAGTTAAGCATGATACATGCATGTATTTGGCTATACGGAAGTTATAAAGATATGGACAGGAGCGTTCATTATTTTGTGATGACTGAATAATACGGATCATAAGACATTTAGTTTTCGAATTAAATTTTATGCTCATTGGATGTGGTTCTTTGTGATTCTCCTCACTGAGTAATCTTTGTGTCAGTACATTAATTCACATAAACTTAAATCTGGCAATCTAGAGGAAAAAAAGCTCAATTAGAGTTTGTGACATAAGATAATATAAGGGAATAAATCCAAATACCTAATACTTTTGGCATAATATTTCATCATAAATAATAATGATAAGAGTCAGTTTGTGTAGTGTTTAAGATGTTGGTCAAGAACCCAGGAGGCTGTGATTTTTAGTCCCACTGTATACATGAAAAACTGGGTGACTTTCAGACCAGGGGTGAAATCCAGCAGGCTCTGACAGGTTCTGGAGAACCGGTAGCGGAAATTTTGAGCAGTTCAGAGAACCGGCAAATAGCACCTCTGGCTGGCTCCAGAGTGGGGTAGGAATGGAGATTTTGCATTATCCTTCCCCTGCCACTCCCACCAAACCACACCCACCAAGCCACACAGAAACAGTAGTAAAAAAATTTGGATTTCACCACTGTTTCAGACAGTCACTATCTCTTAACCTAACTCATATTACAGGGTTGTAGTTAAGGGGGAAAAAAGGAGGAAGAAGGAGTATTGGTTTGTTTATTGCTTTGAGTGATATATGGACAAAAAGATCAGGATAAAAATTGAGAGAGAGGGAGAGAGATCTGAAACCCTTCAGATATTTCTTTCCCCCCCTTTTTTTTTAGGGACACAAATTGAGAGTTGCTCATAGGGTTGTCCATAGAGAGTTCGCCACAGAATGTTGCCAAAAAAGCCAAGATGGCACCTGAAATCATGTTACCAAAGCCCCATTCATGGGAGCTTTCATTGCAGATATCATCATCATCATAACAATTATCATCATCATTAATCTTCAATTCACAGTCTGGGACAGGTAGAAACTTGACAGTTCAAGGTCTAACCAAGGATCTAAGAACTGTTAAAAGTATTATTATTGTTGTTGTTGTTGTTGTTGTTGTTGTTGTTATTGTTATTATTATTATTGCTACTACTACTACTACTACTACTACTACTACTACTACTACTCCTCGGTAGACTCCCTGAAATGACATGAATGCTGGGATGCCTTTATATTCTCATAATATTTCTATATATTTTGCTACTTCGAGACTACTGCTTTTGAGCAAATCTCAGTCAAAGAAATTTTGGTTATTCTTTTTTTTCCATGTATACTTTTTTTAAAATAAAAAAGGCTAAGTAACAAAAATAAAACACACACACACACACACACACACACACACACACACACAAAGAAACCAATAACAAATTCACGAACCAGTAAAATGGTACAGTAATATCAATATTTTTTTTAAAAAAGACAGAAAATGAAAAGCATTCAATTTACATTACAGATTAAAATCTGTAAATTACCAGAAGAAGACGAAAAGAATACCCAAATAGCTCTAAATAAGTTGGTATTTGCCTGTCGTAGAATGCCATCATTGATATTTCCAATGGCCATCAAATATATAAATATTAATAAATGTGCCTTTGCAAGATAAAAAAGGGCTTCCTAAGAATAACATTTGCATTCTAATTTTGTTCACAAACAGAGGAAGGAGATTCACTAACATGTTTTCCCCAAAATAAGACCTGGTCTTATATTAATTTTTGCTGCAAAAATGCATTATGGCTTATTTACCGGTTAGGTCTTATTTTGGGGGAAATACAGTACTAAACACCTCTGTCTGCTGACGATCTTAACTGGGGCTTATTTTTTTGGGTAGGGCTTATATTGCGAGCATCCTGAAATAGGCCTTATTTTCTGGTTAGGTTTTATTTTCGGGGAACAGGGTAGAAGTGTAACGGACTATACTTCTGAGTAGGACCATATGCAGTAGGTTTGTGTCAGATAAGTCATAGTTGTTACAGAATACAGAGATAAGTTGGTGTTATAATGATTTCATAGGCTGATTTTGCCTATAGGCCATTATTTATTAGCAGCTAGTAATAGCATATAGGAGTCATGATGCGTTAGAAAACATAAATTCAGAGTAGACCTACAATTAAAAGACTAATAGCATTGTGAAAAGGATGTAACATAATGTAGAATTTCTCATTCTTCCTGTAATAGCCATAGCATCTATACTTGAATCTGACATTACTAGCCATTGTATTTGTGTTCTTTGGGTGTGCATGCATGGTGTGTGTATTAATTACCCAAATGAGAAAGCTAAGAAAATAACTAGAATACAAAAATTAGAAAACAGATGGCTTAGGAAAAAAATATGACATCTTTATATAGAACCACAAATGTGGATAAATAGGGAACAGCTGCTTACCCTTTTGCTCAAAACTACAATTACGGAATACCTAATGATTTTATTATATAATTCTAGCTTTATGTTAAAGGATAACCAATTATTTAACTGGTGTGGTTTTGCAGTGTGATTACTCTCATGGTTTTCCAATTCTCCTTTGGTTTTGTTTTTTATATTATATAGGTATAGTGTGTGTGTGTGTGTGTGTGTGTGTGTGTGTGTGTGTGTGTGTGCGCACATTCTGTTTATTTCTGATAATTCTATTATTTATAAAATCAAATGTCTTTAATTTATTTTCACAAAAAGTGTATTCTTCAGAAGATTGAAGCATAAAGCAACAGGAGACTAAATTTGGTGCCGTTTGTCTGAGATTTATTTGAAATGCAGCAGCTTCAAAATCTAGTCCCCACCTTTTTTTTCCAGGATAAACCTTTTTTTAACTTTTTTTTAATTCAATTAACTTTTTTAAGAATAAAACAATGAACAATCAACAAAAACACAAGGTAGTACTGAGATGTCTTTCTTAATGGTGGCAATAATGATATAACAACAATATTTCTCAACAATGTAAAGATGATTAAAGAACCAAAGAATTCACAGCACACCATATTTGACCTTATTCATGTTTCTCATGATATATTTTCACCGTATCCCAAGCATCAGTAAAATGCATCATCCATAAATTAATATAATGAAGTAGACATATATTAATATGTTTGGATAATCTGAATACAATTGTGATTATCAGAAGTCTACTTCATTATGTAGACTCAGTACTTCTCCTAGAAGCTGATTAATTTCAAATGATAGAATTCAGTTGATTTGGTGCAATCTTTTGCGATCATAATAATCTACAAGTTATGCCCATAAGAAAATATATTATTTCAAAACTACATATGATCTGAGGTTGATTCTCTCTCTTTCTCCCTCCCTCTCCCTCTCCCTCCCTCTCTCTCTCTCTCTCTCTCTCTCTCTCTCTCTCACACACACACACACACACACACACACACACACACACTGAACAAAAGTGAATATACTGATGATCTTGATTTCTTCTGTACTAAAGTAGTCACATATAAGTGAAGAAGAAAAAAGTGAAATATTATTCAAGGAATGGAAAATTGACTGCTGATAGTTCAATGTGCCAAGTGTTTAGTCTATTACTAGATTATAAACCTACAATATCTACACTTTTCTATGTACTATGACAGGTGCTAATATGTATGGGGAAATTTGCCTTTGTCATTATGCAGCTACCATTGCCCATGCAAAAAATAAAAAAAAAATATTACAATCCATAGTACAAATTGATGAATTTTAATATGAAAATGTCTGACCTTTCCATAATTCATATGGTAGCAAGGAAGATACTGCAATCTCATAAATTTTAATAATAGATGTTGAAAGGTTTCTACAAAACTACTAAATGATACTGCTTCACTTCTTTGACATTCTGAATGGACATTAATGTACATCAAGTTCCATTCTGGAAAAGATACATCAGAGTCATTGCAAAAAATGATTGGGCACGCTATGTCTGTTGAACATCTGTCTGGAAACATCTCTCCTCATCCTCAATTTCACCTTTAAGTATAAGATTAATTATAGAGACACAAAATTTCCCATGTAAAGCCATCATAACATTCAAAACTGAACTAATTATTTACAATTTCAGTGGCATAGTTTGTGAAACATGTATTTCAGGTCCTGGTTTCCTGGAATTCTGGTACATAAGTGAAAAATGAAAACATGGTAGTAATTTAAATGTAGATTTAAAACAACTGTGTTTATTTGTTTGCACAGATAATGCATGCATATCAGAAGTGGAATTCAATTTTTTTGCTACCAGTTCTGTGGGCATGGCTTGGTGGGCGTGGCAGGGGAAGGATACTACAAAATGTTCATTTCCACCTCACTCCAGGGGAAGGATACTGCAAAATCCATATTCCCTCCCCACTCCGGGTAGAAGGATATTGCAAAATCTCCATTCCTATCCCACTCTGGGGCCAGCCAGAAGTGGTATTTGCCAGTTCTCTGAACTACTCAAACTTTCTGCTACAGATTCTCCAGAACTTGTCAGAACCTGCTGAATTTTATCCCTGATGCATATGTACAAATAAAGAACCATAATGGAGTTCCACATTGGAAACCAATGTGATTTCCCCTCTAATATTCTCCTGTCACCAAGCTTTTGTTTAGAAGATATGAAGCTTGCCTTCATTACCATAACATCACTACAAAAATGGCCAGAACCTTCTAGAACAGGGGTCCCCAACCTTTCGGACCTCACTAAATTCATAATTTTAAATCCTACGGACCACTAATATAATCTGCCTAATGACTGGCTGTGTAGGTGTGAATAGGTGGTCATGTGACTGGGTGGGCATGGTCAACTCGATGTCACTCACATCAAGGGGCACCTCGCCGGCCTCTACTCACCCCTCTCCTGCCAGCCACTCCTTACCTCCCTGCCCAGGCTTTTTAGGGGCCCCAAAAGAAAGCTGTTGTTGGAGCTAAGCAGTCACCATGAGAAAGAGTTGGCAAAACAGCTCAGTTCGAATGGGCTCTGACCGAGAAGGAAGCTCAGCAGAAGCACCTCACTAAGGACTATGAGCATAGGCTTTCCAAGCAGAGGAAAGACCTGCAGGAGTGCAAGGCTAGGTACTGGTGCCTGGAGGCTCAGCGGGCTGAGATGGTAAACCAGTTCCAGGCCATGATGCAGTCCCACTGGAGCAAGGCCCTCTGGCTCTTTGTCACCAGCGGCACTTCCCTCCAGCCTTTGCCCAAAGCCCTGCACCAGGAGGCTGAAGCAGATCCCGAGTTGGAATTTCTGCCCCCTCCAACCCACACAAGAAGACCCGAAAGGGGGAGGCTCTCTGCAGCAACACAAATGTTCATTGCATGTATCCGGCCCAGGGCCCATAGTTTGAGGACTCCTGATTTAGTGCAATATAATAAAAAATGCAAATAATTTTTCTGCAGACCACCAAAATTTTCTTGCAGACCACCAGTGGTCCACAGACCACTGGTTGGTGACTGCTGTTCTAGAACATGGGTGTCAAACTCGCAGTTTCACATTGCCATCACATGACATTTTGTGACATTTCCCCCCTTTATGGACCTGGGGTGGGTGTGGCCTGTGTGACACATCCAGCCCACAGTCTGCCAGTTTGTCACCCCTGCTCTAGAACATGTCATCAGTGACAATGCTATCTAATAGGCAGTAGCTTGGCCAATTCCTGGAGAGGCTACTTATATCAATCTAAGTTTGATAAAGTGTGAACAGCATCTATTTCCATACATTTAAGTGTCGTCTTCTTCCTCCAGGAGGTTGATTATCATTAGTGTTCACTTTGATTCATGGTTCTTCCTTGCCAAGCTTGTATTTTAGCATTCTAGTCTCTTAGGACAGTTTCAACCAAAGCTTAAGGGCTGAAATCTGCCAGTATTTTCTTTTCCCCTAAGAAAGATTTTATGTCATTTGGAGCCCAGAAGCATCCTTGTAAATAAATCTACCAACTGAGGCTGGTGCTCCCAGGATGTCAGCTTCTCTTGTGAGTATGTGTTAATTAAAATATTTCTTTTCTTTTTTTTTTAAAGTGAGCTTTCTATTAAATCAGTCCTCAGAGCCCTTTTTATGTTCTTTATCTATGTGGTCACTCAAAACGTAGTAGAATAGAGTTGCTATAGCCCAGTGATGGCTAATGTTTTTGTCGTCGCGTGCCCAAAGTGTGTGACAACCATCTCCCGCATGCGCCCCGCCCCAAATGCATGCATGGCAGAGAACCAAAATACAACTGGCTGGCAGCAGGTGCGCACGCATGCGGGGTGGAGCTGAGCTGGGCGATGGCTCGCGTGCCCGCAGAGAGGGCTCTGCGTGCTACCCTTGACACATGTGCCATAGGTTCATCACCATGGCTATAGCCTGTCCCAATCACTAAACTCTATACCTCTATCAGTCCGCATACATTGGAAGGATTATAAGAATGGGCCTTCTGCCTATGCAGCAATACAGACATAGGACCTACATCAAAAATATAGAGCTTTGGTGCACAGAAATTAGGAACTAGTCTTAGCAAGTATCTTGAGCTTGGAATGAAGTAGTAACTTCAATCATTCTTCTATTTTAACCCATTGCCCACTTCCCCATATAAGAACGCCAATGAAATGAAACTTGACATCTATTGTGGTTCTTAATGGAGTTGGGAAACTGAGTTCGGATGTTGTAACAAGAAAAGGGCTATAAATATAGTTTGCTGAGTAGGTGATTCCACATTAACCATAAAGCCCTTTATATCCTATCTCAAAGGATTGCCTACTTCTCAGCGGTGCAATCCTCTGAAGTCTGCTAACGGTTCTGTGAGTCTGCTACCAAGTGCGTGCCCGCACAGCGCTAAAAAAAGAACATTTTGAAGTCTTCCGAGTCTGCAAAGGTAAGTAGAATGGGGGGGAACCCACTGTGCCACGCGATTTAGATTAGCTAGAAAGCAGGAAATCCTATGATTCTAGCTAATATAAATCACGCATCACAGCTGATCATTGCTCAGCTGATCGTCGGAAATACCGGTTTGCCTGAACCGGTAGCATTTTTTACTACCAGTTCAGGAAAACCAGTCCAAACCGATAGCATTTCACCCCTGGTTCTTATTCTTAATGTCCTCCACAATTTTACTAAGATGTATCAATTGGTGATACATCTATGTACTGGCTGCTTGAAAAATTAATGTTTTGTTTCTCATCACAAAAAGAAACTACAATGATGTTTAAAAAAATGCTGTCTCCAGGTAGTTCAGTATTCACTATTTATATTTTTCTTTCTCTTTCTTATCAATAATTACTAAGACTGGCGTTACATAGCAGGTGCTTGTCTGTTTACAACAGTAAACAGTCTGCATCAGTAGTGCCTATGAGAGGAATCTAGGTATCCTGGTGAACCGCTGTTTAAGGATGAATCAGTGTGCTGCAGCTGCCAAAAATGCCATCAAAGTCCTGGTTGCAGCAACAGCACTGATAGCATCAATATCATGGAAGTGAAAACATCACTCTACACTGCATTGGTGAGACCACATTTGCAATAAAGCATCCAGTTCTGGTCACTACAGTACAAAAAAATATGATCAGTCTCTAAAAAGTGTGTTGCAGAGAAGAGCAACAAAGATGATTAGGGGACTGGAGGATAAAACATATGAAGAACGGTTGCAGGAACTGGGTATGTCTAGTTTAACAAAAAGAAGGACTAGGGGAGACATGATAGCTGTGTTCCAATATCTCAGGGGTTGCCACAAAGAAGAGGGAGTCGGGCTGTTCTCCAAAGCACCTGAGGGTAGAACAAGAAGCAATGGGTGGAAACCGATCAAAGAAAGAAGCAACTTAGAACTAAGGAGAAATTTCCTGACAGTTAGAACAATTAATAAGTGGAACGACTTGCCTTCAGAAGTTGTGAATGCTCCAACACTGGAAATTTTTAAGAAAATGTTGGATAACCATCTGACTGAGATGGTGTAGGGTTTCCTGCCTGGGCAGGGGGTTGGACTAGAAGGCCTCCAAGGTCCCTTCCAACTCTGTTGTTATGTTATGTTATAATGTAACTAGCAACTCTTTGGTTTGGTTTGGTTTGGTTTGGAGGCTAAATCCTATGAAAAATAGCTAAATGAACTAGGGAAGTTTAGCTTAATGAAGAGAAGGCTGAAGGGAGACATGATGGCAATCTTCCAATTCTTGAATGGCTGCCACAAGGAAGAGGGCATTGACTTATTTTCCTATAAAACAGTTTTTATTAAACATTTTCCAACTTTAAAAACCACACATAACAAACACAAATACAAACAAATAAAAAGAACAAAAACGAACAACACAACAGTATAATACAATTTTACAGCTTGTCGTATCAGCGTGTATATTCTGCTTTTGTAATTCACTATTCAATATTTGCCTTCTCATAGATTTTTAACACTTCTAGTAATAATATAATATTATGTTACAATGATATAATACATTCTGATTATACATATATACATTTATCTTTATATTATAGTTAATGATTTTAAAACTTTTATTTCTTATTTTGGCTTCTATTCTCTAGCCACTTGTATAATCTACTCCAAGTTTTATAATAATCAGATTCTTCTCTTTCATTTAACTCCATGGTCATCCTATCTATTTCAGCGCATTCCAGCATCTTTCTAATTACCATTTGTGTCGCAGAGAAGAGCAACAAAGACGATAAAAGAGTTTGGAGGCTAAATCCTATGAAAAATAGCTAAATGAACTAGGGAAGTTTAGTTTAATGAAGAGAAAGCTGCAGGAAGACATGATGGCAATCTTCCAACTCTTGAATGGCTGCCACAAGGAAGAGGGCATTGACTTATTTTCCATAACACCTGAGGATAGGAGAAAAAGCAATGGGTGACAGCTTGTCGGGAAAGATTCAACCAGAAAATAAAGAGGAAATTCTTCACAGTGAGAGCTATGGGGCATTGGAACAGCTTCCTTCCTAGAATTGTAAGTGCTCCATCACTGGAGGTTTTCAAGAAAAGGCTGAAGAGCCATTTTCTGAGATGGTATGAAGGTTGTCCCTTGGGTCAAAGATTGGACTAGAAGACCACCAAGATCCCTTCCAGTCCTATGAAACCATGTTCCATGTTGTTATATGTCATCAGCATGCAGATTTTGCTTTGATCTGTGCAATTTTTTTTCAAAATGATCACTCAGGTATTCAGACGTATACTAGGCTTACCTACAGATTTGACAAGTAGCCAGTTCTGACTTTAATCTGGAATACTTGATGTCTAGTAATTATTTCTGTTACTATTAAGGCCAGAAGTTCCTCTGTAATTACAAGTTACCGGTTGACCTTATTTTCCTTGGACATGACAACGATAACTATCATTCAGAAAGTTGTCACCAAGAAGGTAACTCAAATAAGAAATCCTATCCATTATCTCACTGTGCATTTCCATGCAATAATAATTGCTTGGAATAAAACATGGAAAATGCTCAGTCGGAAGAATCTTAGGTAAAACCCTTCATAGTTCTTAATGCAGACTTGCTGAAAAACAAAATAAGTATGGTAGGTAGCTGTAATGAGTGTCTTCCTATCCCTTGTAACAACCTACAGGTTAAGCAAGGCTATACAATGGGGGTTTCAAACTAAATTTCATTGGGGGCCATATCAGGGTTGTGTTTGACCATGGTGGGGTCAGGTGGGTGTGGCTGGTGTGTGCGTGGCCAGCTCAACGTCACTCGTTTTTGGCCACAATGGCTTCCTGCAACCCTCTATCAGTGAAAACAGAGCTCGAAGGAGCAATGTGTGACCTCCGTTTTCACTGGCAGAGGGCTGCAGGAGGTCATCGTGGCTGAAAACAGAACCTGGAAGGGCTGCACACAGCTTTCCCAAGCTCTGTTTTCACTGGCAGAGGCAACGCGGACTGGTCCTTTGCTGTTTCCAGGGCAGCCCCATGGGCCAGATCCAGTGGTGAAATCCAATTTTTTTTTACTACCGGTTCTGTGGGTGCGGTTGGTGGGTGTGGTGTGGCTTGGTGGGCGTGGCTTGGTGGGTGTGGCAGGGAAGGATACTGCAAAATCTCCATTCCTACCCCACCCCAGAGGAAGGATACTATAAAATCTCCATTCCCTCCCCACTCCTGGGGAAAGGATATTGCACAATCTCCATTTCCACCCCACTGTGGCCAGCCAGAGGTGGTATTTGCCAGTTCTCTGAACTACTCAAAATTTTTGCTACCGGTTCTCCAGAATTTGTCAGAACCACTGGATTTCACCCCTGGCCAGATCTAAGCACCCCACAGACCAGATCCAGACAGTGGGTCTTGAGTTTGACACCCCTGCCATACACTGTAAACATGTGTGTTCTTGATAAAAAAACACCATCATATACTATTACTTCTCTCCCTAAGACATAGTGTCTACAAGAAAGAAATAAGTGAACCACATGAGCCAGGATATCATCATGCAAATGACTACATTATGTAATTGTGTTATTAAACTGATGACATAGTGATGTCATTATGATTTCTTATGTATGCCTTTGCTTTTAAAAGAATAATAGCACAAAATTGGCATAGGCTGTTCTCAAAAATATAAAAAGGCCCGTCATGTGGATGAGAAATCTTCAAGCATAGAGGCTATTTTGAGGAATATTTTTTTTTAAAAAAACCCCTCAAGAATGCAATTAAAACCACATGCACTCTGGCTAAGAAATTACCTATATATTCTAGTTCTAATAGGCATATTCTATGCATACAAAGTATGACATAGAGCTATGATTTTTCTCAAGGTAGAAGGAACAATTGTTTCTTACATAGTAAGAAATATACACCTATATTTCTCTCATATACCTGTGAGAGCCATTTTGGTCTACTGGTTAAGGCAACAGGCTAGAAAGTGGGGGACTGAAAGTTGCAGTCCTGCTTTAGCCTTGAAAGCCAACTGGGTGACTTTAGGACAGTCATTCTCTCTCTGGCCATCCCGCCTCACAGAGTTGTTGTGGGGAAAATAAGAGGAGGAATGTGCGTTGGGCATCTTTGCCACCTTGAATTATTTGCAAATGAATGAATGAATGAATGAATGAATTGATTGATTGATTGATTGATTCAGTCTTTCATCCTCCCAAAGTTAAAACGAGAACCCAGATTATTGGGGGGCAATATGCTGACTCCGTAAACTGCTTAGAGAGGGCTGTAAAGCACTGTGAAGCGGTATATAAGTCTAAGTGCTATTGCTATTTTCTATGTATAGGGAAAAGATTATCCCATCTACTTTTTTTTTCTACACTATAGTTTACTATAGTTTAGCCATTCTTTGACAAGCAACCAGCTTCAAATGATCCATCTTCATATCATTTCATGCTAATTGGTTTAAAATAAGCATTTATTTTTATCTACTGCATCTGTTTTGCAACTTGTCAAAATATTTAAACCTACAGGACACTCCATTATTTTACATGTGTATACATGCTTTCTAGGATTATTGTAAATAAAAATAACTCTGTTTTTGCATAATTATTTCACAAGATCCTGGAAGATTCAGCTATTTTCCTGATATTATAATTTGAGCATCAATTACTGTGAACTTACTTAAAAAAAATTCTGGAATGCTATTCTAATGTAATTAATACATTAAAATTCTAAATTAAGTTTTTGTATTCATATTTTTCAAACCCCCATCTTCTGGCTGAAACTGTATTAAAAGAAAATAAAACAATATTTTATAATATATATTCTACATCTGGGAATAGTTTCTTCATATTCATGAGTTAATTGACCTTTGGTGTAATCCTAGAACGTGAGCCTGCCCAGCTCATGACATTTGTCATCACATCAATCTCCAAAATTGATGTAGTCTTATGTATGTTTACTCAGAAGCTAGGCCCTTTATGTTCAGTTGGGTTTACTACCAGGATATTATGATAAGTACTTAACAATTTTTGATTGATGTTGAAGAAAGCTAAATAGTACCTGAACAATACTTGAATGACCATTAGGAATTATAAACTGGACTGGGAAACTGACAAGTTATCTTGAAAATGTTTTATGCATTGTTATCAAATAGATATGTAGATGGGTATCCGTGAATTTGGGTGGCTCAGTGGTTAAGATGCTAGGGTTGTCAGTTGGAAAGTCGACAGCCCAGGCTCAAGACCCAACAGTACACAATGGGGTGAGCTCCTGCTATCTGCCCGAGCTCCTGCTTACCTAACGGTTCAAAAGCATGCAAATGCAAGTAGATAAATAGGTACCTTCACTGGGAAGGTAACAGTGCTCCATGATGTTATGGTGGCTACATGACCACAGAAATGTCATCAGACAGCGCTGGCTCAATGGCCTTGAAATGGAGATGAGCACTGCCTCCTATAATCAGCAATGACCAGCAGAGTAAAATCTGCATGGATTCCTTTACCTTTTTAAATCCATGTATTTAATAGGAATTATACATGACTCAAGAGAACCTTTATTTATAATATATTAGGGTTATAGCCTAAATGCTTAGTTGATTATAATCAATTTATATGGCCATGAAACACTGAAACACTGACATGGATCTAGAACTGTCTAGTGTAAAAACCAATGATTAAATTAAAAGTAATATATATACCATATGCTTCTAAATCTAATGTTATTATTAATTATTTTCCAGAATAGCATGACTGACATTATTTAAAATAAATACTATTTTAAAATAATCACTTACATGAACATTTGCAGAGGAATTACATGTTAAATTGTAGACAGGATAATAGAGAAAACTTGGGTTACAGATTCTTACTTTTGGTTCTAACATGAATTAGAAATTCCCGTATCATGTCATGGGAGCCCCCACCCCCCACCCCCGCTTACTCTGAGAATGAAATATTTTGGGGAATATTAAAAGAGGCAGAATATTATATTTCCCCAAAGGTGAAATGGAGAAAAATCTTAACAAAAGCAGAAAGCAGCCCCAGTCTTCCTGCCATAAGAAAACAGCTACAAACTGATAAACTTGAAGAGGCTGGCCTTTAGAAATGCAGTTTTTGTATCCATTCAGGAAGAGTGGGCCAAACTATTCACAGAGAAAATGCCTTCAGCCACAGCTTTCCCAGGCTGTAGCTGAAGGGGTTAAGAATTTACATTCCCCTACCCAAATTCTAAGACAGGACATGACCTTTAGGACATAATAGGATTAACCCACCATCATTGAAATAGTAAAAAAGAAATAGTAAATAAATAAATAAATACATATTATAAATATTTTAAAAAATAGTAAATAAATATTATAAATATAATAAAAAATAGTAAAAAGAAATCACCACCATTGAAATAGTAAAAGACACAAGGCTCACTCATTGTGCAATCCCCTGGAGCATCTCAATCACAAAACCCCAGAACCCTATAAAGATCCATCCACTCACTTGGCCGTTTTGTCAGCCACCCCAGAAAAATGCTGCTGTCACTGAAGATTCTGGAAACCAAATAAATAGAGACTTACTTTCCTGGTAGCCAGCTTCCAACAAAGTCATCGTCTGAGATACTGGTGGGAAAACTTTCAGAATTTTGAAGATAACAAAACAATCTAAGTATTTGGTAGAGCAACATGAAGCAGTGAAAAAAGGGTGTTGGTCAGATAAAATAGACATAATTAATAATAATAGACATTAAAAAAATAAAGTTGCCAAGGCTGAAAAACTCTGCATAACTGAAGACATCAATTTTCATTAAGAATGTTTATATTACAGCACAGCAATATTTAAGTTTTCTGGAAATAACATTGATTTCTACTCTAGAATTAGTTTAAGGCAATTTATAATTTAAAATTAAATACAGATTTAACAGCTAAAGGTAAAGGTAAAGGTTCCCCTTGCACATAAGTGCTAGTCATTGCCGACTCTAGGGGGTAGTGCTCATCTCCGTTTCAAAGCCGAAGAGCCAGCGCTGTCCAAAGACGTCTCCGTGGTCATGTGGCAGGCATGACTCAATGCTAACATAGTGTAAGCCGCCCTGAGTCTTTGGAGAAGGGCGGGATATAAATGCGAATAAAAAAAAATGCCAAAGGCGCATGGAATGCTGTTACCTTCCCACCAAGGTGGTCCCTATTTTTTCTACTTGCATTTTTACGTGCTTTCGAAACTGCTAGGTTGGCAGAAGCTGGGACAAGTAACGGGAGCTCACCCTGTTACACAGGCAGCACTAGGGATTCGAACCGCTCAGCTGCTGACCTTTCAATCGACAAGCTTAACGTCCTAGCCCCTGAGCCACCACGTCCCCACCATTTAACAGCTACACAATGCCTAATGTATTGCATTGTTCCTGTTTTGATAAACTGTTGTGGGGAACACATATTGGTGAATAACCATATATAAAACTTTATTAATCAATAAATGAAAATATCATTTGAACCTTTAAAAAAATAGACATAATTGGGTATTAAAAAGAAAAGAAAAGAAAAGCATTTAACAAATGGACGATATGTGTTTAATACCATGTTTGAATCCAGGAGTCAACAAATTCATTACAGACCTTGATAAATCTGTCCACTGAGTCTTTATTGAAAACAGTTTACGTTTTCATATGAATACATACTGTCGTGTCCCACTCCTCCGCTGACGGCCGGGTCAGGGAAATCCGAATCAGGCTTGCCTCTGCAGCTCTGCCCAAAGTCCTAGCAAAGTCCTCAGAGCAGGCAGGAGACCAGTAAGTGACTTCAGCAAGATAAGTTCGACTTTGCCTGACTCAGAGACTGCCAGAAAGCAGATCCTTTATATAGGCCATGGGGTGTGGCTCCATGACTCAGCACTCATTAAGGCCTGCCCCTCCCTTCCTTCTGTTGCCTCCGCCTATCCAATCTTCTGATGCGAGGATCACTCCAATCAGCTGTTGTTGGAAGTAAACTTTCCTCAGGCTCACATGCTGTGGAGGAGGGGGAGGGGTCTAGCTGCTCCGTTTGCCTGGGCATGGAGCCAGGTCTGGAGCCGGGGGATGCTCCCTCCTCTGCAGCTTGTCTGGGCATGGAGCCAGGACTGGGGGGATGCTCCCTCCTCTGCAGCTTGTCTGGGCATGGAGCCAGGACTGCAGCTTGTCTGGGCATGGAGCCAGGACTGCAGCTTGTCTGGGCATGGAGCCAGGACATGGAGCCAGGACTGGGGCCAGGACTGGGGCATACATTCCTCCGTGTTCGGGAGCAGATAAGCAGACCCCGGCTGCGGTGAGGGCGGACAAGACACAACACATACACACTTAGGATCAAAATGAAACATTATATATAGAAGGATAAAATAAGACCAGACAAACTGAAAAGAAAACCTCCTTGTCTGCATAAAATATACCGGTGGCAGAAAGGAGAGGAGCATTATTGGTATACCTGGACTGCGATTTTCCAACGGAGTATGGAATATACTTGTTATCTTTAAAAAAAATAGTACAACGTAGGTCAGTTCCAAGAGTAAACTCAAATGGCTAAATTGCACACGAAAGTAGCACTTCATGGAGAATTCAATTGGCAAATTCAACATTCTGTAACAAATGGTGCTTGAAAATGATTATATATATATAAATGGGAAAGAGCTGGGTGCAGTACAAATATTGTAACGACACTATTCTGTTCCTTGCCATTGTCAGTATTTTAGCTGACTGCGGTTAATTGCTGAGAGTGAGAAGAGGCAGAAGAGAAAACCCTTCCTAATTAGTGAAATCTGAGAAACTTGTGAAAGTGTAACACAGGGAAATATATGAAAATTAACCGAATGGAAGAGATACAGATTAACTCATCATTTGACTTGCAATGAATTCTTGAGGTTTGTAATGACTGCATTTGGCAGGTCTATTTGTCCCCTTGTCCCCTATAGCAGTCCACAAAAGCTGCTATCATAAAGGCCCAGAATGTATTCTAGTTTATAGCTTTAACCTGAAAATATTTACCATCCTTTGTGGTTATCAAGCTACTTAAATCCTCTGTTTAATGGCTTTCTAAGTCACAAGACTTCATAAAATAGAGATATTTTACTAGAAGAGTATTCAAAACTTCTGCTCGAAATAAAATTCCCTATACTACCAGGCTTGAAATTTTAGGTCTACATAGCCTGGAACTACGTCATCTCCGTTCCAACCTATGCTTAGTTCATAAGATTATTTACCAAAATGTTCTACCTGTAAATTAGTACTTTAATTTCAACCATAATAACACAAGGGCTATCAATAGATTTAAACTCAATGTAATTCGCTCTAATCTTAATTGTAGGAAATATGACTTCTGCAGTAGAGTAGTAAATGTCTGGAATACCTGATCCTGTTGTTAGTCTTTCTAACCCCCATATCTTTTACCTTAAACTGTCTACCGTGGACCTTTCACGTTTCTTAAGAGGTCCCTAAGGGGGCGTGCATAAGTGCACCAGCGTGCTTACCGTCCCTGTCCTACTGTTCCCAATTATATGTAATCATTCTATGTGTTTATGGCTATGTTTTGCCTATTTGTATCCCTTTTTTAATGCCATTTTTTTCATGTGTCTATGCCTGTGTCTATACTGTTTCTTGTTGATAAATGAATGAATGAATGAATGAATGAATGAACGAATGAGTAAGTAAGTAAGTAAGTAAATAAGTAAATAGGGATTATCGTTCATCATCAGACTCTGAGGACAATCTCAGGAAGTAGACTCCATTCCCAGCTTTTAAGAATATCACATAATATTTCACAGTTCTATTATGGGCTGTTTCCCTACCTAGAAGCATTGAGGGCATGAAACTCCACCATGAAAGTTGACATTCCAACATTTTTGAGATGCCAGGTCTATACTGTTCCTCAGTCACTGCGGTCCATGGTCAAAGAAGGCTGGGTTAGTTTGTAGATTCCTGGTCATTTAACAAAAGCCATTCTGGATGTCCTAATCATCTCTGGATTTTCAGCAAAGCAAAACTCATTTGTAAGAAACTGAGCCAAAAGTTTAATCTGATCTTTCTGCACATTCCTCAGTTCCCTTAGGAATGACTCAGATCTTTCTACTGAAATTTTGCAGGACCCACAAGCAGAACAAGCAAGAGGAATTCCAGATGTCCAAAATCAATGACAACCCATGAAGGCAGCAATCTCCATTTCTGAATCATTTATCTTTCTTTTCATAAATCTCTCTCTCTCTCTCTCTCTCTCTCTCTCTCTCTCTCTTTTTCTCTCCCCCAGGGCTGTCTTTATGCATGATCTGTGTATGTTAACCCTTCAATGCACCTTGTATCATATAAATACAGCAACATATTTATTACATTTTACAGCATTTTTAAATTAACACTAACATGCAAATATATGTTTAATTTTATCAACCATTTACATTTTTATTCCTGTGAGTATTTTGCACTGCTTTGCCCCGGGGCCATAATGCTGTTAAGACAGCCCTGGTCTCCCCCATCTCCCTCCCTCCCTCTCTCTTCCCCGACTCTGTCTTTCTTCCCTCCCCCTCTATCTCTCTTTCTCTCTCTCCCTCCCTCTCTCTCTAGCTCTCTCTTTCTTTGTCTCTCTCTCTCTTTCTCTCTGAGTGAATGTGCATCAGTAGAAATCTCATCTCCCCATTTAAACAGAAGACCAGAACTCTGCATATGCATTTTCTGCCCTTAAAAACTAGGGCACTCACATCTCATTCCACATCCCTCCATCTTTTATAATATACCCAGATTCCACATTTAAAACTATTAAACATCAGCATTATTGGGAAGGAATATTTTTTTAAGCTGACCTGAAACTTTAACGTTTTTGACATTTTGAAAATTTGGCTTAGAGAGATATTAAAAAAAAAAATCAGCACTCTGCATCCAAAGGCTTGTTCATAGCTTTGAGCCAATCAGGTTCTAAATTGACTTCCATATTCTCTCCTGCATTCATTGCCAGCTGGCAAGAAAAGAATAAGGGTCACTCAACCGGGCGAGCAAGTGGGGGGGGGGAACAGAATTTGTTGTTTTCTTTCTCCCCCTCCCTCCCCAAAAAAGGTTAGGTCCTCTGGACAGCCTCTGATTCCCTGGCATCCAAGGGCCGCACAACCCACATGCACTAAATACTCCTGGCTGTAAAAACACGCAGCAAGACTGATGCCTATCAGCATTGTCATTAAAAAAAAAGGGGGGGGAATGCGTGTGTGTGTTGGAGGGAGGGGTGTTTTGAGAGTTTCCAAGTCGAATCCCGAAGAATGTCCATTCGATGCCTAACACTGCCATCTATTGGCGGGCAAAGCCACCCTTCTTCGCCTCTGCTGCTCGCTTTACTTTCGCTTCCCCATCTTACCAGTTCGACTTTGACTGTGGCAGCTCCGCCACCAGCTTCGGTGGAGGAGAAAGCGCCCTCCTTCTCCCCCCTTTTTTTCCTCTCCTCTTATTTATTTATTTATTTATTTGAAACCCTCGCTTTCCGGAGCGCATCCTTCCCCCTCCTACTCGCTTCCTTGGCTAGCGAAGGAAAGAAACAGAAGCGAAGGCAAGTTGACCGCCGCAGTACTTGGCTTTTGGGACAAGCAGCTGGGAATTCAAAGAGCGGCTTCTGTGGATTTCCCGTCCTTGGGAGAGAGAGAGAGAGAGACCGAGAGATGCTAAAGGGCTTGCGCTGCTCCTCGGAAGAAGCCTGGATCGGGGAGGCGAAGGCGGGCGAGGTTGCGTGGCTGACGGCGGGCATCCCCTTCGACGATTAGGGGGACCAGCGGTCGGGCTCCACTGAGGGGGAATGCAGCAAGGCAGGGCGGAGAAGAAGAGTCCGGGGGTTCAGCCTCAACTGCAAGGGAGCCCACGGAGGAAGCTCCCGCGAGGGAATCGGCGTGGACAACCGCCGCCGGGGAAAACGGATTCCCTGCGCTCTGGTCGCCAGCCCTACCATGTCCAGAGCGCGCTCCAAGAAGAAGAAGAAGAGGAGGCTTAAAGGAACGGCTTGCCGGATTCGGTTTTTCGGGCACGGCTTTTACGAGCACCTTCAATCCGGGGCGCTGGGAAATGGTGCGAGGACGGAGGGGAGACGGCGAGAGTTGAGAGGAGCAGCAGGAGGAGGAGGAGGAAGAGGAAAAGGAGGAGGTGGAGGTGGAGCAGGGCAACGGCTCAGCCGTCGTCGCTGAGCCCGGAGAAAGTTGACCTCTTGCACTGAAAGTGTGAGTACCGCCAGCGGGCTGGGAACTGCTCGGGCGCTGGGGATGCCGCGGAGGGCGCGAGAGAAGCGAGGCTGGAAGATGCGGCTCATCCTGATGGCTTTAGGATGCGCTGGCGGGGTCCTCCCCTCTCTCCCCTTTTAACCCCACATCTCTTCTACCCCCCTTATGTTTCTTCCACACACACCTCTTCGTGTCCGTTACAGTGACCCTCCGCCCCTCCCCGCAGAATTCCGTCTCTCCGCTTCTTGGGAGCCCACTCGCGCACCCCCCTCCCCCGCAGTGGGTTTCTTGGACCTTCCCACGCCTTTTCTCCTCTCGGTCCCCGAGGCCCCCTGTAGTTCACACGCATACCCGCGTATACACTCCCAGTCCCTTGGGGGGCTCTCTAGTCCGTCTGAACCGGTCGGCACGTAGCACCCTAATAAATAGGGTATATAACACCCTGATATATAGGGAAATAAATGGGGTGCCGGTATGGGATATGGATATCTCCACATATATCCATGTGTGTGTGTGCTTATACATATATATCATACATATATATATACATATATATCTCCATTCTCGCTCCCCATTTCTCAGGCCCCACATACGTCTTTCCCTCCTTCCCCATTCCATCTCTTCCCACCTCACCGCCAACTCTGACCCAAATCGATCCTGGTTTCTAGGTAAAGAGATTCTAGGACCTCTTTTCCCAAACCGGGCACCTTATGTTTCCTTGTTGACGAGGTCTTTGGAAAAGAAAAAAACATATAACCCATCATCATAAAAATAATTCGAATCCTTTCCCCCCTCCCCGTGGGTGGGGGAAGTCTCCGGGTCCCCCTTGCGCCACGGGTCAGCTTCGCTTATAGCATTTACTCTCTTCCCAGACCGGATCGCTCGCCCGTTTCCCCTGCTTGTCATTCAACACCACACACACCTTCCTCACCCGGATCACCCCCTCCCTGTACCACTCGACAATTTTCTTTGCCCCCCTCCCCCGGCTCCGTTTCTCCTCCCCTTCCCACTCCCCCTCCCTTCTCTCCGCCTCGCCCTTCCCCGTCTCCCCAGCTTGTCGCGCCCCCCTCCCCAATTCCTTCCACTTTCCGCTATTGGGGAAAAAAAAAGCGCTTCGGGAGGCAGCCCCCCCCCCATCGCACCGCCGCGGCGTGTATGTTGTGCGCGCGCGACGGGGGCTGGGGGGGGGAGACCTGGAAAGAGAGCGCCTCAGCCTGTGTGCAAGACTGTACGTGTGTATGTGTGTGTGTGTATGTGCGCGCGCGCGCGTATGTGTCCCTCGCTGGCGAAGCAGCCTTTGCGACTGCATTCCCCACCGCCTTCCTTTTCGCCTCTGCCTGGGCGGTTTGCAACACCGACCGAGCGAGCCGGCGTAGCGTTCGGGGTTGCAACAATGCTGGGGCCCTGGAGATTTCAGCCTCCGTAAGTAGCAAAGGGGTGGAGGAAACGGGGGTGGTGATGGTGGGGGGGGGAAGCGTTGATCCGTGTCTCCTGGTTGCTCTTGGCTCCCCTTCCCTCTCCACCCCCCCATTTCTCTCCCCCCCCCAACCAAACACCACCAGGGCTTCCAACTGCCACTGCTGGGAACAACTGGGAAGGCAGCTTTCGCTTGCAAGCCGAACCGCGGCTGCTTCAGTGCGGTATCCAGAGGGGAGGCATTATTCGATGCTTACCACCCACCCTCCGGGGTGGGGTGGGGAGGAGGGGGCATTGGAAAGGATGGGCGACGAGGAAGAGAAACGACCCTTCCCCGTTTTGGGAGAGAGATCAAGAAATAGAGGGAGATCGCATCCGATACCCCCGATCCACTTAGCAGGCTCCCTCTTCCTCCTCTTCCTCCTCCTCCTCCTCTTCCTCCTCCCCTTTTCGCCAGCCTTTGCAGCCGAATCTGTAAGCATCCCTTTCTGGATGCTACATTTTAACTTTTTATTTCTCACCCCTCGCAACTGTTTGGCAAGTGGGAGAGGACATCTACATTCTCGGGTAGTTGCTTCTTTTAATAAAGATTTGCAAGGGGGGGGGTGAGGGCAAATCGGAAAAGGTTGCTTGGCTGCTGATTTATTTGAGATTTATTTCTCCTTTGGACCAAGGGAATTAGTCACTTCATGGATGAATGGCTGTAGTGGATGGAGCTGGGAATTGTCTTAGAAGTGCAGGATTGCTTCTTCTTCTTCTTGCTTTTCTTTTCTTCTTCTTCTTTTTTTGCAACCCCTTCCCCCTTATTTTCTTGCTTGATGCAGAGAGTCAGATGTACCTTTTTTTTTTTTTTTTTGGCCAAACCCTTGGAGAACAAAACACTTCTTCCTTAACCTGCTTGGCCACTGCTACAAAATCCTTGAACTCTGTAAACTCAGCAATCAGAGCCACATGTCTCTTCTGTCTATCCTACCCCAAGCAAAGCATGGGAAGATATCTCCCAAGTCCTTAGCTGTGGGAATAAGGGAGACTAGGACTTATGACAAAAATTTGATCTGAGCAAATGCCACCTAGCCCTTGATCTAACAAATCACAACAGTTCAATCCAGCCACAAATGCATGGAAAACAGGGCGATTTACGACAGAGGGGGGTGATTTATGGTGATTTATTTACCCATTCCTATAACTTATTGCATTCAGAGAGTAGAGTAGAAGTATTTTCCCTTGGGAGGCAGAGAAGGTGGAGGGGGTGGGGAGGGAGGGGAATAGGGCATGCCTACTTGCCAGAATGCAATTCAGTGACACTGGCTATGTTTGTGAGGGGCGCAAAGAGATAGATTTGGGTGGACTTATCCGTCTGCAAGGCTTTGTCAGAAGGACAGCAACTGAGAAAGCTCCACATTTCCAAATTCTTGGTGGCCATCGGGTTGCCTCAAAGTGACTTAGATCATTACAGGGTCATGCTACCAAACCTGTAAGAAATCAGATACTAGTTATGGTTGAGGCCACAGGGGGAGACCCAGTTCTAGTCTGCTTTGAGAAGTTCTAGATGATGACTTAAAGGACAACGCTTGTGAGTCCATGCCTATAGTCTCCGTGTGGCTCTCTGTGAGCGTATAGGTGCAGTATTGCTGCCTTTCGACCAATGCTTTTGTGAAAATAACTTACTTACCAACCGATTAAAGCAGAAGCGAGTGAGTGATGATGATGAGGCTTTTTCAGACAATTTGATTCTGATAAGAATTCATAAGTATTTCATCAGTGGCTAGCCCCCTCATTTATTTATTTATTTATTTATTTTTAAAAATGAGAGGATGGAGATCATAAATTGAACTACTCAGTTAAAGAATCCCAGCTCTGGTATTTTCCTTTGTTATGAATTTTAAATTAAGTTTTAATCTCTGAGCATTTTCACCCTAGGGCAAAACTGATTAGGAATCTCAGGTGTTTGAGAAGCTACTTCTGTTTCAGGCTTGTAAAAAGCCACAGACATACAGAGAGAAAAAGAGTGAGGCTCTCTGAAAATATTACAGCAGGATGCCTGCAATGGCATTTAAATGTTTTTTTTTCAATCCAAAATGGGGGGGGGGAGAGGGAGAGAGACAAACAGAGAAGGAGAGAAGGAGAAGGGGGGAGAGGGAGGGAGGGAGAGAGAGAGAGAGAGGGAGAGGGAGAGGGAAAAAGAGAGGGATAGATTTGTCTTAGCAAAAAATAAAATTAAAAAAAAAGGGGACTTTTCCTTCGCAGAGAACTGTTCAGACTAAAAGGTTTTGAACATGGGCAGGAAACCAAGCAAAACGAGATGGATAATAGGTGAGGATGAAAGGCTTATAAAATGGTTCTTCTGTTCTCATTAGAACTGAGTAACTAAACTGACAGCCATTTTATGTATATTTATGGACATATTGTACATGAGTGTGTGTGTGTATAGCAGGGAGGTGGGGAAAACAAATTGTAACGATATAGGAGAGCACTCCTAGGGTTAGGAAGCCAAAGGGTTTCAGCGATAGTGCCTTTCCTTTGGAAATCTCGAAAAGCAGCGCTGAGAAAAATACCATTTAACAGCCATTGGTCTAACGTTCCTAAAATCAAAAGTCTTGGCAAAAAGACGCCAGTCTCATTTCCTTCTTCCACCTGTGTTTTGACTTCTAACAGTGTCATGATTAGATTTTCCTGCTCAGTCTTGTGACAGCCTGGTATTTGTGTTCTCTTTTTGCTTTTTACAGGAGATAACATGTATGCTTGCTGCTCTACGGTGATTCAGGAGCAGGATCTCAACAGAAAAATGCGTATCTGGATGGTGCAAACCATCACTTTTGCTTTAACATCTCTCGTCCTGGCCTGGGCAGAGAGCATCGAATATTATGGCGAGATCTGTGACAATAAATGCCCTTGTGAGGAGAAAGACGGCCTCTTAACGGTGAGCTGTGAGAACCGGGGCATCATTAGCCTCTCTGAGATTAGCCCTCCCAGATTCTCCATCTATCATCTCCTGCTGTCTGGGAATCTTCTCAATAGGCTCTATCCCAACCAATTTGTTAATTACAGTGGGGCTTCTATTTTGCACTTGGGGGGCAACGATATCCAAGACATTGAAACGGGAGCCTTTCATGGTCTGAGGGGTTTAAGGAGGCTGCACCTGAACAACAACAAACTGGAGATACTGAGAGATGACACTTTTGTAGGCCTGGAGAGCTTGGAGTATCTTCAAGTTGATTACAATTACATCAGTGCCATTGAACCCAACTCCTTCAGCAAGCTCCACCTGCTACAGGTGCTGATCCTGAATGACAATCTTCTCTCTTCGTTGCCCAACAACCTGTTCCGCTTTGTGCCCTTGACTCATCTTGACCTTAGGGGCAACCGACTGAAACTGCTGCCATACCTGGGCCTTCTGCAGCACATGGATAAGGTTGTGGAGTTGCAGCTGGAAGAGAACCCGTGGAATTGCTCCTGTGAACTGATCTCTCTCAAGGATTGGCTGGACAGCATATCCTATTCAGCCTTGGTGGGGGATGTAGTGTGTGAAACTCCTTTCCGGTTACACGGGAGAGATTTGGATGAGGTTTCCAAGCAGGAGCTTTGCCCTCGGAGACTCATCTCAGATTATGAGATGAGACCACAAACCCCACTAAGTACTACAGGGTATTTTCATACCACTCCAGCCTCTGTAAACTCTGTGGCTACTTCCTCTTCAGCTGTTTACAAAACACCCTTGAAACCCAAAGGGACACGCCAGCCTAACAAGTCTAGGGTGCGTCCCACCTCTCGATTGCCCTCCAAGGATCTGGGATACAGCAATTACGGCCCTAGCATTGCTTACCAGACCAAATCCCCGGTGCCTTTGGAGTGTCCTACAGCTTGCACTTGCAACCTACAGATATCTGACTTGGGCCTCAATGTCAACTGCCAGGAAAGGAAGATTGAGAGCATCTCAGAGCTCCAACCCAAACCGTATAATCCTAAGAAGATGTACCTGACCGAAAACTACATTGCCCTGGTGCGCAGGTCAGATTTCCTGGATGCTACAGGGTTAGATTTGCTCCACCTGGGCAATAACCGTATCTCAGTCATTCAGGACCGGGCCTTTGGGGATTTAACTAATTTGCGGAGGCTGTATCTGAATGGGAATCGGATTGAAAAATTGAATGCAGAGCTTTTTTATGGGCTTCAGAGCTTGCAGTACCTTTTCCTGCAATATAATGTCATCCGGGAGATTGAGACAGGCACATTTGATCCTGTGCCCAATTTACAGCTCCTGTTTCTCAACAACAACTTGCTGAGATCTTTACCTGTGGGCATTTTTTCTGGCTTAACTCTCTATAGATTGAATCTGCGGAGCAATCATTTCTCCTACCTTCCCGTAAGTGGGGTGCTTGATCAATTAAAATCCTTGCTGCAGATAGATCTTCATGAGAATCCATGGGATTGTACATGTGATGTGGTGGGCATGAAGTTATGGCTTGAACAACTCAACACGGGAGTCCTTGTGGACCAGGTAATCTGTGAATCCCCTAAGAAATTTGCTGAGAATTATATGAGGAACATCAAACCAGAGCTGCTCTGTCCAGACTATTCTGACATCATTGTTTCCACACCCACTCCATCATCCATGCAGGGACCAGCAAGGACCACCTCTTTCTCCAATTTGGGGCAGTTCAATAGCACCATGGAAGAGGACAGTTCAGCATCACCTTCTGGTGGCTCCTCTTCCTCCTCTTCCTCTTCTTCCACGGTGCCTTTATCGGTGCTGATTCTCAGCTTACTGCTAGTTTTCATCATGTCTGTGTTTGTGGCTGCAGGTCTTTTTGTGCTGGTTATGAAACGTAGGAAGAAGGTTCAAGGTGACCATGCCAGCACCAACAACTCAGATGTGAGCTCCTTCAACATGCAGTATAGCGTATACACAGGAGGGGGAACTCCCCATTCTCACCTCCACGCCCATCACCAGCAACATCCACAGCATCTTCACCGTGGAGGAGGAGGAGGTGGTGGTGGTCCAGCTTTGCCTAAGGTGAAAACCCCAGCAGGACACGTCTATGAGTACATCCCTCATCCTTTAGGCCATATGTGCAAGAACCCCATCTACCGCTCCAGGGAGGGCAATGCGGGTGAGGATTACAAAGATCTCCATGAGCTCAAGGTGACCTACAGTAACCATCATCTTCAGCCCCAACCCCCTCCTCCCTCACAAGTTTTGGGGCCACCTCCCGCAGCTCCAGGGGGACAAGAGGAATCCCTCCGGAACCCCACATACAGTGTCAGCACCATTGAGCCTCGGGATGAGTTGCTTTCCCCTGTTCAGGATGCTGATCATTTTTACAGGGGCATTTTGGAGCCTGACAAACACCCTTCTTCCACCTTGGGGGGCAGTAACCTCCCGGAGTACCCTAAGTTCCCTCCAACCGCCTACACTTATTCCCCTAACTATGACATTAGGCGCCCGCCTCACCCCTACTTGCATTCCAGCTCGGGGGACAGTAGGCTCCGGGAAACAGTGCTCTACACTCCCCCAAGCACTGTTTATGTAGAGCCCAACAGGAACGAATATCTGGAGCTAAAAGCAAAGCTAAACGCAGAGCCGGACTACCTCGAAGTATTGGAAAAACAGACCACGTTCAGTCAGTTTTGAGATCTCTTTTCCTCCCGTCCTTTCTCCTAGAGAGCATTTGTATTTAATAACCACACACAAAGAAAATACAATGGTGACCTTGCTTTCCCTCTGTGTCTTTTTCCTCCCCAACCTGCCTTTGCTTCATTTGTTGGAAGGCAAATTGCCTTGGCACAGGGATTTCCAGCTTTGGGGGGAAAAGTAATGAAAAGGAGTGTTCATAGTTCTAGATCGCTATTTCTCTCTCTCTCTTACAGCCCATAGGAACCAATTGATCGAGTGAAAATAGGCACAGTTTTTGTTCTCTCATCCCTTTAATGCGGTGTGTTGTTTTGCTAAAGGAAGCATTGGCGTCTGTAAAACAAAAGGGTATCATTCAGCTGGATGTCAAAAAAAAAAAAAAAAGTCATAGAAGTCACTTTATCCTGTTATTTTATGTCGGATATGCACTGCTGACAATTTAATTCTCCCTTGGTTTAAAAAAAAAATATATGCAGGGCACCAAATCCCATTTTTTAGCCACAAATGAGTCTGATTGGTATTTGGGGCAAGATTAGCACACCCTGAATTTAATACAAGGCATTTTGTTCTTTCCCTTTCCCCTCCTTTTTTTTTTAAGAAAAGAAAAAAGAAAAAAAGAGGATGTATTTGTATGTTTCTGGACTTTTGATTAAAAACCAATATTATGATCTCAAAAGAATCACCATAGATGTGGACAAATCAATAAAGAGTTCAGAGATATATGATCCATAACTGGGTAGTAAAATAACTTATTGAAATATATACAAAAAGGGAAATATTTTATCGTAGCTCCTATTTTTATATGCGCACAGATATACACACACACACACACATATATATGGTAGCATTTCCTTCAATGTTTGAGGGTCCCTAGTGAATGGAAGAGTTTTTTTAGCCATAGACTAAAATGTGATAAGAGAATTGTTTAGACATGCATATCATACAACTGCATTTGACAACCTGCTAGGAATAATGGCTAGTTCCTTGTTCTGCATAAAACCAATGGCTCATAGTGGCTGTTGCTGTATAATGTGTGTGATGGCCAGTAGAGATGATAGTATGGATAAATTCTAATTGCTGTCCTGCACAATTTCATTTTCCTAGTGTCTGTGGCGACCAGAAAGATGAAATCTGTATTAAAGGTTTAGGTGTTCTTCATCCTTAAAAGAGATTTCAGCTTTCTGGTGACCATGGAATTGTATCCTGAGGCATATAGGAAACATCTGACTACAACTTTACTTATGACACCTGCTTCCACATTTTTTGAGAAAAATATTCCTCCTTGGCCAAACTATTAAGTTTATTGGTTCCCCCCCTCCTTCACACAAAGATGTACTTTTATCAGAGTCTACGATTGGCTCAGAAAAGTAGCATGGCATTCTCTGATTTGCAAAGATATCAGAGCCCTGGTGAATCTCAGAAGTATTTGAAAAAACAATTAGAGCAATCAAACCCCATTAGACAATCTAAGGTCAAAAATAACAACAATAATAATTTTTATTTAGGGAAAATGAAAGAAAGCTATAGGATATTTATTTCATCGTGGCTGTCCATTAATAATTACTTTTATGAGTCTCACAGTAGAAGGAATAATTTTGCTAATTCAATGAGGGAGGTGTAAAAATTACCATTATTGGGATTATTTTATTAGCCAGATGTTTAGACTGGATCTGGCATTTGTTATCGACCTATCGAGTCCTTCCCCAGAACCTATTTTATTACTATTGTTGTTATTACTTGAGCAGGAGGGTGGCAGAATTATGTTTCATTTTGTTTAAACGATACTGGCAAAACAGCTTAGCAGTTGGCAGTTGCTGAAGCCCATTTCAAATCATTCATTCAAGTAGAATTGCCTTTGAAGAGATCTTTCTGTTGCCCCGGCATCTTGAAAGGCCATAGAGTGGACTGTTCAAATCTATTTATGATGTATCCATCCTTTCTTCTTTGAACACAAGCAGTGGCAAACATATCCATAAATACAGAATCGACTGTATGATGGGACAGGATTGTCTTCTATGTATTCCAGCACATGTATATTTTTTTTAAAGAAAAAACAACTACTACTTTATAAATAAATACTTGATAACAATTTCAAATGGAAGAAAATGAAATCATCTTTACCTCATGTTCAGTTATTTATTTCCAGTGACCTGTTCCTCAGAACAAAATTATCTTCTGCCCGCCCACCCACCCCCGTCCCCAATGCTGTAAAAGGATTAAAGTCCTGTCACTGTGTATTGTAAGGCTTTACATCCAGCCATTCTGAACGGATACTTGTGAAGTGAAGTTACATACGATCCTGCAATTTCCACTTTCAATTTTATTTCTTCTTGACAATTCCCCGTAGAAATTGGTTAAAAAATATTTCAGGTGCTTTTTTTTTTTTTACTGTTTCCAATTTTTGACTTGTGAAAGAGAAGATCATTTCATTGGATTATATTTTTTTCTATAAGAATTGTCTGTCTGGCATGTTACTTTGATACCTTTCTCACAAATGAGGTTCATAAAAAATATCTTCTTCTTCTTTTTTTACGAAGGATGTATTATTTTCTTTTGCAGAAATAATTCTGCATTCTTCCCCTTTTCCTACCTGACGGCAAATCAGAACCAAACAATTATATCATGAAAATATATTTCTGGAGCCAACAACACATTTAAACATGATTCTGGAAACTAGCCTGAGCACAATATTTTGCTGTCTAAAGCTGTGAACGAGATATCATTTCTTCTTTTTTTCCAGGATGTAGATGTGAAAAGTTATTGGAAATGAATCTTTGGGGGGGGGGGGGAACTACAGCTTTTGTGTGTTGTTCGCTTAGAATGCAAAACTAAAGGAGATTTGATAGAAGTGTTTAATACTTGATGTGGAAAATGTGAATAGAAAGGGGTGTTCCCCCCCCCCCCTTTGCAGATTTATTCACTGAAATGAAATTTAGGAAGGTCCAAATCAGGGAAATAAAGTATTCTGTGCACAGTGCATGGGTTAAACTGTGAATGTTGTTGCCTTCTAGAGTGGTGATGGCTATCATTTCAAATAGTTTTCAAGGGGAACTGGATTAACTGGATTGATATCGCTGGCAGGATTACTTAAAGACCAACAGATTGAGAATGCAAAAGATCTTCTGAGATTTCAAAGGGTGATTGTCTGATGCAGATGCTAGATTGAATGGGACCTTAGTCAGATCCATCAATTGTTCTTATTCCATGCCAAAAAAAACCAACAACCCTCAAATGTTTTCACTGCTGACATTGGAATTCTCACTGATTGTCAGGGGAGAAAAAAAAATCACAACTCAAAACTGAATGCTTTGAGCTGAATGCTGAATGGTTGAATGACTGAAGAAAGATGGAAAATTGATAAAGGATATGTTTCGTTTCGTATTGGGTGCTGAAGGTCAGTTATTGATTGTAGAGATGCCGGATGCCAGCATTTAAGGATGCTGATTGTTGACATTGTCATATCTGATTTATCACTGAAAACATATCCCAATAGCTTTCTGTAGAAATCTCTTGCTATATTTGATTTTCGCTAATCGATTGTATTTTATGGGGTATTAAATGCTGCATACTCAGTACATACTTAGGTTTACAAGAATCGGTGTGAATGGGTTTAAATAGTTTGTAATTCATGCAATGGCATCTTGTCTTTTGATGAGGTTTGGTCTTCTGGACCTTTATCAGGGAAAGCTTATATTCAGGAGCCCCTAGGGGTGTGTGTGGGGGGGAGATCTGTGGGGAGGAGGGGAAAAGGACCAGTTGTAATGATTTACATTTGTAACTTGATTTCTTCATAAGAGAACTGTTTGGTTTGCCATAATTTAGTGAGTATTTGGTATCTTACCATACAGGGGGGAAAAAAACACATAAAAGGCTTTCTTAATCTTTAGTTAAATTAAGGCGGTCAAAGACACTCATGCTGGTGCTACTGAAAGGAAATCACAATAAATCATTGCTTGGTAAATCCTAACCAAATAAATAGTAAGTAGCAAAACAGAAGTCTCAAATTGTGTTAGGTGGTTATATTAGAACATAATGGAAGTAACTAGAAATACATTTGCACCAAATGTATTGAAGTCTCTAAATTACAACAGTGTGTAGAGACTTTTGCTGTCTGCTATTCTTTAGAGAAATAGAAGTAGAAAGAGGAGGAGGAGGAGTCGTCTCAAATGGATACAGAAAGAGTTTATAATTTGTAAAAATGAATACAAATCTATACGTTGCATAAAAAACAGAAATTACTGGAAACAGTGACAAAAGACTCATTAGAGGGGCATCGCATTTGACCCAGTATATTGCAAATAAATAAATAAATAAAATCCATGCCAAGATAGTGAAAGTTGTGTATTTCAATTAAATCTGGATTTTCTTTTTGTTGAAGAAACCACAGAAAACTTAATGGAATGGAATAAGTGAATGATTTCCTCCAAGACTGATGGCCCATTAAATATCAAGCTTTCCTGAAATCAGTGTGGATAGCAAGATGCTATACATAGCATTGTGTCATGCTTATAGGCCTCTGCAGCTGGCTACGATAATGGGAAAAATGATGGCCCACGTTTGTCAAGTCATACTACAAGCCTTTCCATTATGTGATTGCATCTTGATACTGTGACATGCATTTTGTCACTGGCACCCTGGAAGCCAGTGTATATGTGAACCAGCTTAAAGCAGAAATGGAATAACAGCCTTGTTGGCTTATTTTTGTGCCTTCCAGTCAGTCTTGATAGGCAATAACTGCCTAAAATACCTTAATCCATGTATATTTTCAGAAGTTTTTGCCATTGCCTTCTTCCTAGGAAAAAGTGATTTGTCTCAACTGGCCTTGTGCCTAAGGCAGTTCTAGAATTTATGGTCTTCTGGTTTCTAGCCTGGTGCCTTTTAAGTACTACACCAAACTGGCTCTCAATAATAAGTTTATAAAGAAGTTCAAAAAAAGAAATGCTGGTTCTCCTTGCTGCCTACTATGTGTGCTGCCTATACATTAATTTCCTGCAATCTTGGCACTGCCAAAAAAAAAAAAAGTATATGGGAGAATCCAGTGGATATTTCTAAGCATATGCATGGCCAGCTTTACTAAGGCAAATCTTTTTGCAGATATTTCCCCCCCTCCCCCCCCCCCCGCTGCTTTCATGTAGTGTCAAGGAGTGGCTGATCTTATTTGATCAGCCACCTTGGTTCAATCATGAATAGTGTGCATACTGGCTAAAAACCAAAAGGGCAGCTACTTCATTCTGACCTTTTAGAATAACAGTGCTGCTCTGCAGCATTGTTTCAAGGATGATTTGACCAAATTATCCCCCTCCCCCCCCAAAAAATCTGTTCCTAATATTTGTAGGTGAAATATGTAGACCAAGAACTGTAAGAAATGTGCAAGAGAGGTATCTTTATATCTATCTATCTATCTATCTATCTATCTATCTATCTATCTATCTATCTATCTATCTATCTATCTATCTATCTATCAGTGGAATGCCTGTTCATTTCTATTGAATTGAAATTCTATTGAATTTCTGTTGAAGGATGTGAGACTTCTGACAAAGCAAGTTTTCCACTGATACAACTTTCCCCCCCCCCCAGAATTATATATTGTGACGCAATCAGAAATATTTATTGGAAGCATTTCTATCTCCTCTCGGTCAAAAATTCCCACAATCATTTGGGAAAAAAAAGAAAAGAAAACGGCTGAGATTTATGCAGAGGGGAAAAATGGGAATGGGGAGGAGAAGTGAAGATGAGTATAATAGAATAGAATTTTTTTATTGGCCAAGTGTGATTGGACACACAAGGAATTTGTCTTGGTGACATTTACAACACAATTGATGGTCAATATATCAATATAAATCATAAGGATTGCCAGCAACAAAGTTACAGTCATATAGTCATAAGTGGAAAGAGATTGGTGATGGGAACTATGAGAAGATTAATAGTAGTGCAGATTTAGTAAATAGTTTGACAGTGTTGAGGGAATTATTTGTTTAGCAGAGTGATGGCCTTTGGGAAAAAAGGAAGAAAGAACATGAAGACTACCATAAACATTTATTTAACCCATTCTTTCTCAGAACAAGATGATAGTGATAGTCAACTTTTTCAGACTAGAGAACTGAAGTGGAAAAATTGTAATCTAATAGTTTCCCTGTGGAGGAAGAGATTCATAAACAATCTTATAGTGTTGTACCTTATGACTCTTAATGAATGTATCTTTTCTTTTATGTACTCCCAGAGCATATGCACCAAGACAAATTCCTTGTGTGTCCAATCACACTTGGCCAATACAGAATTCTATTCTATTCTATTCTAAACAATCTTATTCAACCTCCATTTCTCCAAATTTGGGTATTTTCCAGATGGGTTGATTTTCAACTCCTAGAAGTCTTTTAAACAGGATAGTGATCATTGAGAATTCTGAAAGTCTGCACATCTGGAGGATGTCCAGTTTGGGCAAGGCTGGACTAATCTTGATTTAACATTGTAAAATGGGCTATTTGAACTGTCTCTTAAGAAATGCAAATATCCAGAATTGACTCATCATGCTAAAAATCTGGTCAGATTACATTTAAGTTTAATATGATTTGTTTGGTTTTGTATTTCCTTGTTTGAATCATGGTTTATACATCATGATTTATAGATTGTTATGTTCAGTGAGCAAAGGTAATTATGGCCTACAAATCATGCATAAACTGTCATGACTAAGTATACTACATGGATATTATAGAAGTATGAGAATTAATGGGAATATCAATTTCCAATTAAAACAAAAACAATAAGTAGGAATGTGATAGCACCTTTACTAATATATATTAAAAGGCATAAGCTTTCATAAGTTGCAGCTCACGAAAACTGATGCCTTAATAAACTGCTTTCATTGAAAAAGGTGCTATAAGAATGTTCTCTGCTATCATACTTATTTACTTATTTTCTAGGATATCCAAAATTGAAGAATTTCTCAAAATATATCAATGTTCTTCAATTAGAAATTTTTTCATCTTTCTCCACATTGTCCCACCTTTTCTTGATAATTGGCAGGCAGACAGGTGTAGATATATAAAAACTTTAGAAATGAGTCAGAGTTTATAACAATTTAATGGCAGCAACAAATTTTAAGTGGAAGAACCAAATATTAATGGACTGTCACCTTTTTTGTTGCCAATTATAGCAAGCAATTAGAAAATTAATTCTTAAGGAAGTCATATTTTAGGATGACTTCTTAAAATTAAGTTTTGCATTGATTGCAATATATCTGATGTGTTTTTAGAATACCTGTGCAAGTATTTTAGTGCTATGAAATACTATTACATTGTATTGATGATTGGGTTGAAAAGACGGATGATTTTGTCAAGTAGTTCAATTGGTTGATAATTTAGATTTGATACTGGTTAGCTAAAATGTTGGGCTAACACTGAACGGGTGAGTAAAAGTGAAATTCCATTAGTATACTACTTACTTTAAAGAATGTTTAAACCTGGTGAAGTTTTGTTTTTTGTGATCATTATGGTTCATCTGTATATATTCTTTTTCATTTCATTTCCCCAGTCCTCCTAAACTGGGCACCCTAAAATATATATGTATTCTATGAGTTGAAAAGGAACTGAAAATAAATCTATAAGGACAATGAAAATAGACAGAACAGAAAAAATATTATTGTTGTTTGATTATATGAACCTACAGACCGGATTGCCATATCCTCCTTTTTGAATGTGGCAACCAATGGATAATTTTACCTAGTTGTTTTCACATTGTGAAATTAACTTTAGGCATATGCTGTTATACAGTGACTACTACGATATACTGAATTGGTGGGAAAGCAAATTGATATGGTAAATGCTGTCACTATGTGGGAGTATAGTACATTCATCAGTATATTTGAAAAATGAAACTGAGGTGGTAAAAAAATACTAATGGGCTTCCCATATTACAAAGATTAAGAAGACAATCATGTGTTTGGTCAACATAGATGGCCCTTTTTTATGGAATGTGTTTGAGCCAGACTGTGTTTAAAATCAGCCCACAAGTAACATTTTTTTAATTCAGGTTTAGGAAGTCAGATTTCTTGATGAGATACTATTCAATCCAGATCTGAGATGCTTTTGTATACTCATATATAGCTACTTTCTCCATATTTCTTTGTTGGAATTCTAAATATGGCAGTTACTTTAGGTACTTCCATATTGGTACGTCAGATAAAATTATCATTTATCTGAATGCATTTGATTGATTGTCCTGGATGCAATATTTTTGGCTTAAATTACAAAAGGCAGATCCCAGTAGATTTTTGCTGCAATCAAGTTAAGCTCTTCCTATGATTGTTATTTATGTTATGTGGATTGTTATGTATAATTCAGTAGCATTTTTTTTCATTGTATATTTGACCGAAATTGGTTATAAGAGAACTTGGATGTTTCCTATAGGGATAAGGAACCCCTATGGCACATTTTCATTTTTTGACTTCGTGTGTTGCAGGCATGCAATTGAGTGCAGTACACTAGGCTGGTGTTATTGCCATTACTTTTGTGACTCTCAAAGACCTTATGAGGATATAAGAATAATTTAGCTCCAATCCTTCCCTCTCTTTCTCTTCTTTGGAGAAATAGAAGAGACATTCTGTCAGGCCTGGAAACCATACTAGACTTTAGGGTTCCAGACGCTGCCACATTTTTCCCCTGAGGGGAAGAAGGGGGGGTTGAGGGGTATGGTAACATTCTTCAAGCGGTCAAGGTCGGATGGTGTTCACATCTGCAGGAGGAGTGGCGAGAAGATATTCGAATGAACTGGGAGAACGTGGGACCATGTGACCAGCAAAGGGGTTAGGGGGGAGGGACTCTTGGGGTTTGTATAACTGGGAAAAGAATCCAGAAGTTCAGTTTTGGAATTTCACTTATCGTGTGCCAGTTTCCTCATGCTAGTAAAGAACTCTGAAAGACTATGGCTTCTGAGTTTTTTTTATGCAGAAGAGGTTTTTCTGGAACCTCGACACATTCATTTTAAAAATCAGGTTGGGTCATCTTTGAATACTGGCCTGTTTCTATTGTGATAAAATTGACGGCTGTCAAAAATCTGCATTTTTGACATGATCTGTATCTATATTTTTCTTCTCCTATTCTTGCTAAAGGATGATTCACCCTTTATTTCTGAAGTGTGTGCAGCAATAGTTACTAGCTTCAAAATGGCCAGACAACCAATCAATGAAATCCCTACGTCTTTTTAATTCAGTCATTTTCATTTGACGACCCCATAATCCCTTGTGGGGTGGAGTCTGGGCAACTTAATGGAGCTAGTGGAGTGCTTTAATTGCCAGTTGCCTTTCTTGTTGCCAATGCAGAGTTTTGTTCAGCAGATATATTCTCAGTGTGCCCAGAGAGAGAAATATCTGCCTCTACCTAGGATTGAACTCACAGCCTTCTGATTGAGAGGCGAGAGCTCCACCTTTAGGCGACTGCACCACTCCTTAATTAAACTCCTTAACCATACCTCTTTTTAATGTACAATGCATATTAATGCCCTACTTCTTTTTAATGTGCAACACACATCTTGCACTTAACTTAAAATGGGCCAGGGTTCCACTTATTTGGTAGCTCCTACCATTTTGAAAACAATGACTATTGCTGTTAATGTTTCTTACAGCTTCTCTCTTACAATTTCTCCTTGAGAACTTTATCTAGTAATATTAAGCCTTGCACTTTTTTATATGTAGTCTGCAAGGTGGACATTGACTGTTATTACATCACAGTAGTTGCCTTTTGTCCCAGATATAGATACAGATTATGGATAAAAAGAAAAAAACTCTCAGTAGTCAAACTCAGTTTTTGTCAGCTAACAAAACACATTCATACAGTTTTCTCTGCAACAATATTAAATGGTTTGGCATTGCCTTCTTCCACAGCCCTGGAATTTCCTGGCAGTGTTCCGTGTACATAATAACCAGATCCAACTCAGTTTAACTTCCAAGGTCAGTGTGATCAATTACAAGATTCTACCTCTTACTTACAGATAAGAGTGCCCTGCTAATACAATTTCTATTTCCTTAGAGGACAATAGTCAAGCCTATACCTGAAAGATATGTTTTAGTCAAGGAGCACTCATATCAAATTGAAAGATGTTGTTTTATTATATTTTATGGAATCAATGCAGTTTTTAATTGGGGGAGAGACTTAACTGTGTGGAAATAACATTTCTTTCATCCAGATGTCAGCGTTCTTATTTACTTGGGGTTTTGGCACGAGGTTACCTTAAAAAATGATTTCTTCACTTGCACGTGGCACTTCTGCACATGCACAGAGCATCCATGATGACATCCGGGTGGGTGGGCGGAGCTTCCCGCTGCTACCAGTTTGCCTGAACTGGGGCAAACTGGTACAAACCCACCACTGATGTGCTCATATAAAGATCCAAAGGGAAATTTTAGAAGATTTTATTAGACAACATGGGAAAAAAAATGGCAATTGAGTCAATATTCTTCTTTTTATTTTGGAAATGTAACATGTTGTCTTTGTTAAAAGCAGCACATTATATAAGACATAATCCATGTTTTTATTTTATTCAAAACCAGATCCAATTTGCTTTTTAAAACATTTGCAACCAATATTAACCTACAATCAAGACTATGTCAAATTATTGAAAAACCATATTGTACATTGTATCCACATATTGTACAATGAAGAATGATACATTCTGCTTGAGAATGAAATTGTTTGAATTCATTTTGTAATTTTGGTGTCTTATGTACGTTTTAGTACATAGCTTTAGTTAAGAGAAGCGACAGTTGAGCAACTGTATCTAGTCTAAAGATATCCAGGTGACCAATAGATGGGGAGAAAAAAAAAGAAATACTTGTTATTTGTTTTTGTGTAGTCCTGATACAGTAGCCCAAATAGAAGAAAACAGTGCATCTGATCTATTTTTGCTATTTGACTACAGGGCAATTCTCTTTCATGCTACGTTTTTGTGAAAGATGCTTAGGTTTCAATTCTTTGTTGGCAGTCAGAACTGTGAACTTTGTTGTTTCTTTTATGTAGTGAATGGGTCCATGCTTTGTGTCCCATTATGGTTTCTTCATTCGGGATGGTTCATGTTGTGCGGGGCCAACTTTTGTGATTTTTTTTTTAAAGATAGTTTATGGCTTAGCAGTTTGAGTGAATGCAGCCAATCACATTTTATTCATTAACAATGCCTAAATGAATCAAGTTTCTGATTATTAATCAGCCCGATATATTAGAGTTGAAAACATTTGCAAGTACTATAATAGTTGAATAAGAAACAAAGAGTAAGTACATTCTGTGAACTTTTACAGCCATCTGTAATTCACATCTAGAGGTCATATGAATTTTTTGCACCTCTCATATGGTGCAAAAGTTCAGAATTCAAGAATGAAATTAATAAATAATTCACAGGATTACACTACAAAACTGGGAATCCTTCCTCCCTCCCTCCCTCGCTCCCTTTGCAGATTAATATAAAATAAATTGGTGCAGCTTTTGTGAACGTCTGTCCTCTCCTTGCCTTTCAAGTTGATCTAGTATATTTCTGAATGTCAAGTAGCCCGTAGTGGTTAGCCACCAACAATGACAGAAAAGACAACTCTACCTGCTTGCTGTCATCTGGTGGTAGTCTATATTTACATTGATAGAAAAAAGAAAACAGAGAGAAAAATGGCAGCAGTAGAAATATAACAGGATATCTTGTATTAATGCAAGCAGGCTGACTTCTCAAGGCAATCGGAAGAGGATAATTTCAGGATTATCGTCTCCATCCTTTGGTTGCCCTTAATTATTTTGTTTCTGAGGTTGTATGAAATTAATAATGAGGTTTTGGAGTTTCCTTCTGCACGTATTGTTTTTATATGTCAAGTGTGTGTGTATGTGTGTGTCTGCATGCATGTGTGCATCTTTTCAAAATTCAGAAGAGGAAAAGAAATCGTGTGTGCCTCTCATATAGTCAGTATTACTGATATAATCCTGCAGTCATTTGTTTCATGATTCATATGAATCTCAGAAGAATAACTAGTTAAGCAATAATACTGCAGAGCTGGCCCGGATTCTATTTATAGCAAGGTCTGTTTCTATCCCTTCCAGCAGTGGAAAGGTAAATTACATTTATAACACCTGAAGGTCTCCTTACCCTCCCACAGAAGTGCCCTGGGAGTTTAGAATAAAAAAGATTGCCAGCCTGTTTGCAAATGAAAACCTTTTTCCTCCCTTCTCCATAGCTGCCAATCAGTCTAGCAGGGGGTAAAAAAAAAAATCACAAAAAGAGATACACTCCTACTGCAGGAGTTAGAAACAAATAGTTTATTGGGTGTTAGAGAGAATTCAGTGGAATGAAGGCAGTTGTTAAATAGTTATCAAATGAACTAATTGCCTTACAATGAATGCGTCAGATGCATACAAAAGACTAAATCTGGAATAATGTCAGAAGAAAGATAGTATAATTATGCTGGTGTAATTGGATGCAGGCTTCTTGGCTTTTGTCAGTTTAGACACGTAGTTTTATTAAGGAAATAGATATTCCAATGCTTAAAACAATTTGTCTCTGATAAGTCACACACGTGCAAAGATAGACGCAATGTGTTAATCAGGAAGTTAATTCAAAGCAATTGATAGTTTTAAACGATGTCTGTGCGAGAGTTCTGATCAATTCTCGAATGTCTCAGAATGAGATGAAATAGCTTGGGAAATACTGCTTGTGTGACTTAATAAAAATGGTCAAAACAGGAGTGCTGCTGTTTTTTTCTAGAGCCTTAAAGGCATGAGGGAAGTCGAAGTCTTGTGCAGGATAAAAAGAGAAAGGCCAAGAGAATATTTAATTTTAACTGAATAATTTACTGGCTGGATATTTAATTCCTCTTCATTTCTCAAGCACTAAAAATCCCAGCTAGGCTGTAACTTTGGAAGTTCTCTGGAAGGAACAGTGAATGATTTGGGGGAATCTGAGCAGTGGTGGGATTCAAGTAATTTAAGAACCAGTTCTCTGCCCTAATGATTTCTTCCAACCACCAGTTTACCAAACTGCTCAGAAAGTTAACAACTGGTTCTCCCGAAGTGGTGCGAACTGGCTGAATTCCACCACTGAATCTGAGTATATCTGAGTAATATTAATAATACCAAGCAGGGGTGAAATGCTCCTGGTTCGGATCAGATCGGCCAATCCGGTAACAATAGCGGCGGTTGGTTAGGAGAACCAGTAGCAAAAATCCCTGCCCATGCCCAACCAATCGCCCGCTTGTCCGCTTGCCCATTTGCCGCTTCTTTTAAAAAAATGCTTTTAAAAGGTAAAAAAAGAGGCTCTGACGATCCCAGCTGAGCTGCCTGATCATCTGAGCCTTTTTTTACTTTTAAAAGCATTTTTTACAACCTATTTTTACAATAGGTTGTAAAAAATGCTTTTAAAAGTAAAAAAAAAAAAGATTGCGCGCCACAGCTGATCACCCTCCCGTGCGCTGTTCTACTAACCCCATGCCTCCTTTGTTGTGCACTGCATGTGTCCGTGCATGCAGCTCACATTTGATGTGTGGTGCGCACTGCGCATGCACAGCCAGTGAACCGGGAGTAAACCGGTTCAGATTTCACCACTGATACCAAGCCCAAAGAAAGTCCAGAATTGTATGGAAATTCCTGCCATGGGCAGAGAGTTGGACTAGAAGACCTCTAAGTCCCTCCAACCCTATTATTCTATGTTCTATAATGCTACAAAATTTAAAGAAGAGTCAGCAAAATAAAAACATTGTCCTCTTTAAAACAGATTAATGGGGAGAAATACAATTTTTTTTTAACTGCCGTAATTTAAATAAATATTGAACCTATTTCGCATGGGAAATTTCACAGGCATACTCAAAATGCCAATTTCTAAAATGCATTTTAAGGGTAATGTTTAACCAGCAATATTTCTAAACTTAGTTGTCAAAATGCATACGTTGTAAAAAAAAAAAGGAATGTTACTATTGTTTTGATAAACAAGTTGCAGTTCTGCCGCCATTTATTCATTTGCATTCGTTTTAAAGTGAAAATCCTGATTCAATTTGATGTGATTTGATTAAGAGTTATTTTGTGTTCACTGGGAGATGCAATAGTCAGGAATAATCCAGCACTAACAGTCCTTTTAAAAGATCAAAGTCTTTCAGTCCATAATTTGACAAGCAGCCACCTACATGGAACAACATATTCTGTGGCTAATTTTCACTGCACAAATGGCCCCATAGATTAGACTCCTATTTCCTTGCTGCATTGGCACACAATTGACAAAAATGGCCAATGCTTACATCAAAAAGTAGCATATTTAAAAAGACCATGCTGAAAACATTCCTAGCACTGGCTGGCTTGCTTCAATTTCAAGCTACTACTGCTGTTTTAATTGCTTTATTGCTTTTGGATTTCTTTTTCATGCCGTGGAAAATGAATTTGTGCTTTTCAATACTTAAAAAAAAATCTTAAATAGCTTTTAAAAATGCATCTTTTTTTAAAAAAAAAGCAGCTAATAGCATTACATTATTTTGATTATTATTTTTGAAGCAAGAAGGACTGATGTCATCAAGAATGTTTTAAGAGACAGAGACATAGACAGGAGGGAGGGAGAGAATACATGATTTAACACAATAAGAAAATAAAAGAGTTGGAAGGGACCTGGGGGTCTTCTAGTCCAACCTCCTTTTCAGACAAATGGCTGGTTATTTATAACTCCTGGATCCTGCCTCCAACCCCCTATTTAATAATATTTAGCTTGTTGCTGCTTTATGAAGATTATGCAGAAAACCGAATAACAGAGCTGGAAAGTCTGGAGGTCTTTTTGTCCACTCCACCTTGACTGAGCATAATTATTATATTATGCCCCCCTTCGGCTTATTCCATTATAAAAGAGAATAGAATAGAATAGAATAACAAAAGTGAAAGGGACCTTGGAGGTCTTCTAGTCCTACCCCCTGCTTAGGCAGGAAACCCTACACCACTTCAGACAAATGGTTATCCAACCTCTTCTTAAAAATTTCCAGTGTTGGAGCATTCACAAGTTCTTCAGGCAAGTTGTTCCACTGATTAATTGTTCTGACTGTCAGGAAATTTCTCTTTAGTTCTAAGTTGCTTCTCTCCTTGATTAGTTTCCATCCATTGCTTCTTGGTTTACCCTCAGGTGCTTTGGAGAATAGTTTGACTACCTCTTCTTTGTGGCAACCCCTGAGATGTTGGAACACTGCTATCAGGTCTTCCCTAGTCCTTCTTTTCATTATAGTAGACATACCAGTTCCTGCAGCTGTTCTTCATATGTTTTAACCTCCAGTCCCTTAAACATCTTTGTTGCTCTTCTCTGCACTCTTTCTAGAGTCTCAACATCTTTTTTACATTGTGGTGACCAAAACTGAATGCAATATTCCAAGTGGGGCCTTACCAAGACATTATAAAGTGGTATTAACACTTCACGTGATCTTGATTCTATCCCTCTGTGTATGCAGCCTAGAACTGTGTTGGCTTTTTTGGCAGCTGCTGCACACTCTTGGCCCATATTTAAATGGTTGTCCATTAGGACTCACACTAGGACTACATGGACTAGGGTCAACACCTCTTGAGTTGTGCCTACGATGTCCATGTATGTGTGCATTAGGCTTGTGTGGTAAAGAAGATAGACTGTTGTGTCATTCATCTACGGACCCAAAGGTGGCTCTGCAGTTCCAGTCAGAAAAGGCAGAGTTTAGCAAAATGGAGGCACCAAAAGCCCATTGTTGTAATAACCGTAGTGTTATTCAGTGATGCTGCTCAGGTTGCATTATATGTTGCATTACAGAAGATTTTATTGTGTCTGGCTGCATAAATGTGTACTTCACTGAGCTGCGCCACCACTGTGGTGGCGCATTGGTTAGAATGCAGTGTTGCAGGCTAACTCTACATTCCCACTGCCAGAAGTTCGATCCTGACCGGCTCAAGGTTGACTCAGCCTTTCATCCTTCTAAGGCAGAGTTTCTCAATTGTGACAACTTGAAGAGGTGTGGACTTCAACTCCCAGAATTCCTCAGCCAGCTGTGCTGGCTGTGGAATTCTGGGAGTTGAAGTCCACACCTCTTCAAGTTGTCACAATTGAGAAACACTGTTCTAAGGTGGGTAAAATGAGGACCCAGATTGTTGGGTCTGTAAACCGCTTAGAGAGGGCTGTAAAGCACTGTGAAGCAGTATATAAATCTAAGTGCTATTGTTATTACTATATATGAGAGTCCAACTGAGCGATAGTTTGGCTGATGTAAAAAAAAAAAGATTTCAGCTGGTTAGTATTTGAATGAGAGACCCTCAGGTGATACTTTGAGATGATGTTATTAATAAACTATTTCTTGTTGGTAAGAAAAAAAACATGTGGATGTTTCTATGAAGTCCCAGAAGCCAAGCTCAATTCAATACAGTTTCTACCGCCCCCCTTTTTTATGTATTGAAAATATTTTTGTCCTACTTTTTAAATTAATATGCATTTGGAGCATCTTGCAAAAATAATTAAAAACATAGATAATCATCTGCTTTCATAGCCCCAATACTTTATATGCATTAAGATGGGAAGAAGCAAATAAAGCTCAAAACTAAATATGGTCAGCAAAAGATAAGAGAAAAACCAGGTCTTCGCTTTGGGGAGGAAAACGAATGAAACAAACATTTTGAGCAATTCTACTTTTCCCCCCCACTCCTGGGCTAGTTACACTGCTGCACAAACTCATTGTGATATTGAAAACTGAACAAAGAATTGTGACTGTTTGTTACATTTCAGGAGCGCAATAACATAGTCCATGTGGTTAGGGTGCAGTAACTGTATATCTGAATGAAGTTAAAAATATCAGCTGGAATTTTCTTCTTTATATTTGATGCTGAATGGATTTTTGCTAGTAAAGTATGACAGCATTAGATGCATTAAATTGTGTACAAGGGGCAGCATCTTTGAGTCTCATTTGTGTAATCTGCCTGGATTCTAATGTAGATTCTAATGTAAATGCAACATGCTGGTTCATTTAAGTTTATTACACTGCCAATGCAGTCAGAAGGCTTTTAACAGGTTCAGTGGCCAATGTGTTTTAATGCCCTAATTACTCTCCAATGGGGGAATATTAATCTATTTTAAGAAGCTTCACGCTCTCCGAGAACAGGTGCATAAAGTGTTCCTCTCAAAACACACATTTTATGCAGCTTTTTCTGTAGTGCGTAATTGAGGACTCAGGGAAATAAGGTAACCTTAACGCTACGGGACCTATCCTTTACTTCTCAATCAAACCATTTTCCATAAAATGTCCAGTGTAATTGCTCTCAAATTAGGACTTGCAGTAATGTCTTACTGACTCATAAGCTCCACAGCCACATCTGTACATTTGCAGTGCTTGAGTAGGTAATGAAGTAATTAATAGGTCTACATAGATTCACACATTTCATTTTCAAGCAGGCCTAGACATGGAAATCACTTCCAGGCACGATCTTTTAAGTGGATATTAGAATGTGTGAATTGACCCTTCCTAGAGGAGTATTTTTTGTATTCAGTGACTCACAAACAGTCCAATCAAATTAAGTGGGCCCAGAAATGAGTACAATTCGTTCAATTGCAGGTTAAACATATTAGCAATTCTCTGAAAACAAAGAGGAACTACATTAGTGAAACTACTTTTTAAAAAAAAACTTTAGTTTCTAATTTGCGAATACCTTTGTTTCTTTTTAAATGCTATGAGTCTGACTGAATTCTGGGTAGCAGGATATTTATTCAAAGACAGCTCCAGTTATAATGGTGGGGCACCTTATGGTAGCTATCCTCGATGAGAGTAAATTAGTGCCAGCATTTAGAGAGATAGAGCTGTTTAAAAAATTACTTTGTGGAGTGTGGTGTAGTGGTTAAGATGCTGGGTTAGAAGAAGGCAGACCACGTTCTAGATCAGTGATGGCAAACTTTTTCGGCACCGAGTTCTGAAAAGAGAGAGAGCGCGCATCTGGGCTGCAACCCAGAAGAGAAGCTGCCCAGGGCGCATGCGCACGCCCAAAAATGAACTTCCGGTTTCAGTTACTGAACTTCCGGTTTCAGCCAGCTACTCTTCCGGGTTTCTGGCATGCATGCATGTGCAACAATCAACTGGCCAGCGTGCATGCTCACACAGGAAAAAAGAAGACCAGTTCTTCCAGTTTCCAGCACTGCCGCATGCAAGAAGGCTAGCTGATTGTCACACGCGCATGCACACCAGACACCCTGAAGAGGAACCGGCGATGCCACACATGCCAGGTGACATGGCTCCATGTGCCACTTCGAGCATGCGTGCCATAGGTTTGCCATCACAGTTCTAGATTTATCTTAGGTCTGTCAACTGGCTGGGTGATTTTGGCACACGGTCATTCTCTTTCAGCCCAAGAATGGGAAGTCAAAAAATAATTATCTACCAATCTGCACTGGAAAAATGTGGTAGATTATAGTTTATCCTTCGGTGGGTTGATTTGGTTTGATGATGATGAGTGTTTGAGAGGGATTTTGAAAAGGAGAGGGAAGAGATATGGATTTGGGTTGTTCTACTACAGAGAGTTTGTCATTGATGTTAAAGCTAGTCAATCTCATTTTATATTTGGGGTTAGAAAGTGAGAATATCGTGATAACATCCACGGACTTCATCCGGAGAAGATGAAGCAGATGTGTTTGTATTTATGCCAGATGTCTCTGAAACCATTTTACTTTGCTAAGTATAGTACCAGATCAACAGAAAAAGAATAACACAGCTGGATGTTATATATGGCTTCACAGACATTTCTATTATTTAAGGTAGACTGATCTTTTCTATGTACTTTTCTTTTGGAGTGGGGAATGTTTATGTGCACACCCATGCATGCCTTTGAAAAGAAAATGGTCAGCAGAGGCCATTGTTACATACAATTGTGATATAATTCTCCAAAATTCTTATGCATTATAAAGATTGTAATTGTATTTAAATATAGTCTTCCCGAGCATCGCAGAGCAATGAAGTCTGCAAAGCAGGATCGATAGATAAGTATATTGGCCAAGCCAATAAACAACTGTCATTCAACATATTATTGTTGTTGTTACAGATATATTATTTAGCAATTACTTAGTATGAAATGCATTTTTGCATTTCATACCCTATATTTTTACAAATAGTGATGCATTAAAATGATCAGTCTTAGGTGAAGGAGACCAGTAAGAAGGAATTTTCTTAGACTGAGCAGCCCCAAATGTTTATTTGCATGACTATTTCTTAGCCATGCATCACTATTTGTAAGAATATAGAACGAATATAGAACCCATTTCTTAGCCTGCTATTTCACAGACCCAGCTTTGTGGTTATTGTTCATACCAGTGGTGGGTTGCCCCCGGTTCAGACTGGGTCTTGCGAACCAGTAGTAAAACCGGGGGGAGGGTCCACCCACCAACCCTGATGTCATCAGGAAGCTTCTGCATATGCGCAGAAGCAAGCATATGTGCGCAATCCCACTGAGAACTGTTAGTAAAGATAAGTGGAACCCACCCCTGGTTCATATCTATAATTTTCTGCTTTCGGAATGTTCCCATCCTCACTTCAACTCTTTTAACTTCTATTAATTTCTATACAAATCCCACTCATGCACCAAAATTGTACCTAACATTCTCTCAGTTTATATTGGCTGAGCAATTCTGAAAGTTGAAGTCCAGACATCTTGAAGTTGCTGAGGTTGAGAAATACTGTACTACAATATAAGCAAAAAATGGCAGCATCAGAATTATTCTTGAATTCTCTGGTTGACTGTACCTCTTTTATTTGTCTAAAAGTTTGGTTCTTTCATTCATTGAGTTTACGCCTGACTGAGGGAATTTAAATACTAATTTGATGAGACCTACCAGATATTTAGACAAGCATTAGATGATCAAAAAAGAGTTCAGAAAACTCTTAAGTCTCTGGTCCCACTTGGTATTTGTCCATATTTTTGATAAGATAGACTTAAATTGGTAGCCACATCAGGAATGAAAAAGTTATTTGCAAACTAGTTATCCTTCAGAGGTGGTTTTCAGCAGATTCTGACCAGTTCTGGAGAACCGGTAAATACCACTTCTGACTGGCCCCGCCCCCATCTATTCTCTGTCTCCCGAGTTCCAGCTGATCAGGAGGAAATGGGGATTTTGCAGTATCCTTCCCCTGGAGTGGGGAGGGAATGGAGATTTTGCAGTATCCTTCCCCTGCCATGCCCACCAAGCCGTGCCAAGCAAGCCATGCCATGCCACACTTATCAAGCCACGCCCATAGAACCGGTAGTAAAAAATTTTGAATCCCACCACTTATCTGGTTACTCATAAATTATGAATCTATGAACTTAGCAAATTTAACAGGGTCTTTTCCATTCCAGGTACTTAAGCTTTTAGAGATAAATGTGCTCTCAAAATACTCATATGTACACTTCTGCAGAAGTGTGCATGCTCATTTTTCTAATTAGTATTTTTTTTTCATGCAAGCATGTCTTATTCTTTTGGTTTCCAATGGCTGCTCTTCTTTACATCTTTAAGAGTGTTTAACTTTTGCTTTCAAGTATATATCTAGCAGTCAGGATATTAAGGTTTATATATAGATTCTATTTCATGTTCATTTGCTAGAAGTTGATAAAGTGGCATACAAACATTTGCCTTTCAAACGTTTTTATTGCTGTGATCTATTTCTTTCTTAATTTTTACAGCCCTGATTCACAGGGAAAAATGAGAGTGAAGTTCAAACGTGGATGCTAAATTTACAGAAGACTGTCAGGAATAATAGGGATATAATATTGTTCTCTCACTGTTCAAATTATTTAACACTGTTAAATAATTTGCTTATTTACTCTTCAATCAAATCATTAGACTGTGAACCAGAAATTTAACCCAGTATAGTGCAGTCTATTAAATTATGTCTGATAACCATTGTTCAATATTGACTTTTCTTTGTGTAAATTGTAAATATTTAGGGCCGTAAACTCTTGCTGCAAATATTCATACAAATTAATCTATGAAATAGATCATAACAGTTTCAGAGCAACTCTGATTTTTTTCTATGGTTGCCAGCAAAGAAAATGATCAGTCTTCTAACCATGTTTTGTTGGATTAAGTAATAAAGTTTACATAAATGCAAAAACCCCTCCCTTTTATGATCCTGAAATCCTTTAATTTAAGCTAGAATCAAGGTGAATAGATGGAGCTCAGCATTTACTGGCCAGATGCTCTTCCTGACTCCACATAAATGGAAAAACATGTCTTACATAACTGTTGTATAAGTTGTAGATTTTCTCAGTCTTTAATCTGTTTATCTGGTCCTGATCTATTCTTGGGCTGTATGGTTAACCTATGGATACAGATATACGTAGGTGCCAAGATGTCCAAAATGTAGGGTGAACATGTGAAGATGGTGGACATGGTACTTCACCCTGAATGGGTGGACCTTTGAGGGTGTCATCATGACATTTTTCACCATGTCCAGCAGACACCTCTGAACAGGTAAATAAAATAAAAGTTTATGTTTATGGTGCTTCTAGTGCTTCTAGTAAATTGTTTGCAGGTAGTACTAAATGTTCTTAACTGCATTTATCTAGTTTTTTTTTATTGCTTTCAGCTGGATTTGGTTTGGAATTTTAAACCATGCTAAAAAGCATGTGTGCGTTTGTACCTGTATTTGCATGTATTTAAATATTCAGCATCACTTTATCTCCACTGATTCAGTTTTGGAAGAGATGCATTTCTTCAGCTGAAATTTAGAACTAATGAGAGCATGATCAGTTCTTGTAGTTATTCTAGGATGACATACTGAATGCCAAACCCAGTACCTAACAACTAATATCTGTTGAAAACAGCAAGAATAACTGGAAAACTCACACATAGAAGAGTTTCCAATGATGTGCAGAATGTGGAAAGGATACTTGTTCTCATTGTTAAGAGCCCAAAAATCTTATAATGCGTGTGTATCTGTTTCAGACATTGGGATGATCGGTATCCAAATTTAGACTAAACTATCATTGTTAGCCTCAGTGCCAGAAACTTGGTAGATATTGATACTTTCCCTTCTCTCTCTCTCTCTCTCTTTTATAATCTGGTAAAATGGTCTTTACTTAACATATTCAGTTAAAGTTATAGATGAACATCCAGGGCTCCAAATTGTCCCATGAGACTACTAAAAATTTTAAGGGTTTTTTTTTTTAGATCATCAAAAATAATAATAAAAAAATACTGACTTTAGTCCAGCCAACTGGCAGTTCAGTAGTCGGTCTTATGCAAACTTCTGCTTTGAACAACTTCCTTGTTCTTTTGCAGAGCTTGATATGCCCAGTGTCAGCGTTCCAGAAAAAAACCTAACTCCCAGTAAAAACTCTGAAGCATGCATTTTGCAAGGTTCTATTTACTAGAATAGGTAAACTGGCACATCTGGGAAAACCTGAATCTGAGAGGTCCGGGTTTTCCCTCAGTAAATCAAACCCCCCAAAACTATCTGCTCACTCCTCAGTCGATCACATGCTCCAATCACCATTCATCCCATCTCGAGGCAGCACTCCAACCACTCCTTCTCCAGATGAAGGATCGGGCTGACCTTGACCGACAGGAAGAATACTATTATGTCTAAAGACAACCCCTCTACTAAATCCCCCCCTCCTACTTTCCCACACATGAGAAAGTGGCAGCACGGAAGCTTCCGGCCTAATATGGCTTCCAAAGCTGACACCCAGCAGTTTGATTAGGAATAACCGCAGACAGACAGTGTCCATAAATGGATGATTCCTTGCTGGTATATGCAATTATAAGTCAATGCGGCTCTTGACCTTTTCTAAGGTCCTGCTATTTTCCAAGTCTTGACCTTTGAATACAATAGCCTGACTAGGTGGCTCAGTGGCTAAAACACTGAGCTTGTCGATCAGAAAGGTTGGCCATTCAGCGGTTCAAATCCCTAGTACAGGTCTCCTGCGTGAGCAGGGGGTTGGACTAGATGACCTCCAAGTCCCTCCCAACTCTGTTACTATTATACATATTTGAAAGCACCATCCCCAGAAATAAATGAGTAAAGACGAACAGGCAGACCCAAACTTGATCTGATTTAAATTTAGTTAAATTGATTACTTAAAGTTAATATTATGCTTGACCACATATTTTTCATAATTTCTCCACTTCTACCTATTAACATTTGGAGGTAGTAGGATTACATCTAGAGATCCATCAGAGCAACATATTGGCTGAGAAGGTGAGGCTGTGTATCCTGATGCAGGATTTGTTTGGATCAGCAGCAATGCACAGAGCATGGTAGGAAAGGACTTGTTTGTTTGTAGATAATATTTTCTTGCCTGTTGTCAGGTTCCAGAACAAGCCACTTCCATAGATAATCATCACTTGCGGTATGTCAGAGTTTGTCTTCAGACAGACTCTGTTTACTTTCAGTATGCTGTTACCAGAGCAGATACTCTATATTACATTTTAACTCCTCTTTATTTTCATCCTTTCGTGTCAATGTTTGGTCTCCCTGTGATCCATTTGACAAATCATGAAAGTTGATTTTGTTCAGCACTATAATAGTTTTGGAATTTTTCAGAAGCATGGGGACAGAAATTCCTTCCTTCCTTCCTTCCATAAATACTTGATTGTGTCCTTCCTTCCTTCCTTCCTTCCTTCCTTCCTTCCTTCCTTCCTTCCTTCCTTCCTTCCTTCCTTCCATCCATCCATCCATCCATCCTTCAGTATTTGATTGCATGTGCAGGTTGGCTCGTGCCAATAATCTAACTGAACTTAGATGTAATTTTCAGTTAAGAAAAGTAAGATGTAGATGAAATGGCAAAAACCTGTTTGTAAGCTTTGCAGTAAGCTTTGAGGTTTGCAGAACAAGTGAGATCTTCTGCAGAAGCCCCCCCTCTTTTAGTAATTATTTAGTGTGCAGAAGTATGCCACAGCCAAGCAGCACAAATTGTATTTACTGCTGATAGCTTCATATCCTGCAGAAAAATTCTTTCACAAAATTGATGATGTTTGGGAGTAAATTCGGTGTTTTCCTGCTTAAGTGAAAATGAACAACAAAAGATGCCCAGGGTTTTTGATTATGGCCATCAAAACAGTCACAAGCAATTGTGGCTTCCTTTAATGCTTTCTTTACCACAGTCATGCTAGGCAGGAAGACTAAGGGAGATTAATGACTCAAAGTCCTCAAGTAGTTAGCCCAATATCTTAATCTTTACAAAGTACTGGCAGTGTGCAAAAGTATATATGTGACTCATGAGAGAAAGCCCTGCACCAATATTCATTTGCAAAAGGGTTTGGGATGTATTTTTTGGCTCGTGCAATCTTTGGCTCATTTATAGACAGCCATGGATTAAACAATAAGCATGTGCTTAGGATACCAAGAGAAAAGAGGCATCACAGAATCCCCCGCTGCCCCTATGTTACTATGTCCTGAATTCTCCCTTTCTCACACTTGACTTTAGATGAATTCTTGGCAGTTTTTTTTTATTTGAATTTATATCCCGCCCTTCTCCGAAGACTCAGGGCGGCTTACACTATGTTAGCAATAGTCTTCATCCATTTGTATATTATATACAAAGTCAACTTATTGCCCCCAACAATCTGGGACCTCATTTTAGCTACCTTATAAAGGATGGAAGGCTGAGTCAACCTTGGGCCTGGTGGGGCTTGAACCTGCAGTAATTGCAAGCAGCTGCTGTTAATAACAGACTGTCTTACCAGTCTGAGCCACAGAGGCCCCTTGTGGGCCTCTGTGTCCTTTATCTGCCAAGTTCAACATTAATCTGCATTGTTAAAAAAAGAATAACTTTTTTTTGGCATTGTAGGTGACTAAAGTTTAAGAGTTTGGTCTGAAAACATCAGATGTCACTTTTATGGTGTGAGAGTCAAGGGACACAAGGGACACAATTGCAGGTCTGTGCTTAGGGCATCAAATGACCTTAATTTGGCCTTTTATTTTATTTTATTTTTTAAAAAAATATTTATTTATTTCATCAAGCACATATTTTATGACAGATACAAGTATAAAAGTAATTATAAATACATGTAAAAGATACGAATAAAAGAAAACATTAGCACAGGGACGGTAGGCACACTGGGTGTGCTTATGCATGCCCCTTACAGGCCTTGCTTGTGAGTTACAGATGCCCCAAAAGTTTGCACCTTCAGTTCGGTTGTCAAAGTTATAACAACCTTCAGTGGTAAGTAAATCTTACCTTTACAGAGGTGAAAATTAGAAGCGCTTTTTTCCCTCTCCTGTGCAGATTAAAATCTAAAGTAGAGTGCATTTCGGAGTTGAACAGAGAGTGTAAGGGGAGCAATGATATGCTTTCTATCTGCAGATTTCTGGGGAAAAATAAGGCAAAGTGATATAGATATTCCGTCTTTTGCTGCTTGGCTAGGGATTTTCTATATCGCTGCTGGTAAAAGCATTCTGGATATAACTTTTCTTATTTATAGAGAAGAATTTGCCTCTTTTCTCAGTTAAGCAGTGAGATTTCTTTGCTTACCTTCAAACTGCATTTCAGCTTCTTTTTCACATAGTTAGAAACACCATGACTTCCCTGGTTGTAGTAGGAAATGAAGAATTTGAGTGTTTATTTATTTATGCAATAGTTGAGGACAGGGTTGTCAAACTCAAGGCCCGCGATCCGGAACTGGGTGCTTAGATCTGGTCCGCATGGCTGCCCTGGAAACAGCAAAGGACCGCCTCGCGGTGCCTCTGCTAGCGAAAATAGAGCTTGGGAGGGCTGTGCACAGGCTCTTCTGAACACCATTTTTGCTGGCATAGCGCTCAGGCCAACACAGGCGCCCACGACATAAGTGATGTTGATCTGGCCATGCTCACCCTGGTCATGCCCCCACCCCACTAAGGTCGAACATAACCCTGATGCGGGCCTCAATGAAATCGAGTTTGACATCGCTGATTTAGGACAAGATTTTTTTCAAAATGTTTCATAGAATCTTATAGATGATTGATGATAATAGTTCATCACAAAGTCAGCCAGATGTTTAGAATGAATTTGGCCTGTTTGTCCACCTATTGATTCCTTCCCAAAGGGCCAGGCTCGATAGAATAGAATAGAATAGAATAGAATAGAATAGAATAGAATAGAATAGAATAGAATAGAATAGAATAGAATAGAATAGAATAGAATAGAATAGAATAGAATAGAATAGAATTTTTATTGGCCAAGTGTGATTGGACACACAAGGAATTTGTCTTGGTGCATATGCTCTCAGTGTACATAAAAGAAAAGATACGTTCATCAAGGTACAACATTTACAACACAATTGATGATCAATATATCAATATAAATCATAAGGATTGCCAGCAACAAGTTACAGTCATACAGTCATAAGTGGAAAGAGATTGGTGATGGGAACTATGAAACGATTAATAGTAGTGCAGATTCAGTAAATAGTCTGACAGTGTTGAGGGAATTATTTGTTTAGCAGAGTGATGGCCTTCGGGAAAAAACTGTTCTTGTGTCTAGTTGTTCTGGTGTGCAGTGCTCTATAGCGTCGTTTTGAGGGTAGGAGTTGAAACAGTTTATGTCCAGGATGCGAGGGATCTGCAAATATTTTCACGGCCCTCTTCTTGATTCATGCAGTATACAGGTCCTCAATGGAAGGCAGGTTGGTAGCAATTATTTTTTCTGCAGTTCTGATTATCCTCTGAAGTCTGTGTTTTTCTTGTTGGGTTGCAGAACCGAACCAGACAGTTATAGAGGTGCAAATGACAGACTCAATAATTCCTCTGTAGAATTGGATCAGCAGCTATTGTATCAGATGCTATTGTTTGTTGGTGTTAAGTATATCATCACAGGATATAAGCTGTTCCAGGTAAAACTGTCTTTTACAATTGTCTAATGGCGATTTTGTCAATACTGATTGTACTGGGATTGCACCCAAGGAACCCATTGCTATTGCTACTACCTTTGCTTTCTTTTGCCATAGTAGTTGCTCCACTTCACCCATTTACAGGTCTTTACATTTTTATGATTTTCTCCCGTTCTTTCCTTTCTATTCTGCTATCTCTAGATAGTGCAATGTTCACTATCCAAACATTTTTGTCCTTCTTATCAACAATGGTGAAATCCTGGGTATTATGTGGCAGGTGCTTATCTGTTTCAATTCTCAAGTCCCACAGCACTTCAACTTTTTTATTTTCCATTTTCAATTAATTTCTCTATTCTGTGGTCCCACCGGTTGTTGCTTGCAGGCAGATAGCATGTCTTGCAGATATTCCGATGCATTCATTGTTGCTGCTTTGTCATGCTTTTTCTTCCAATCAGTCCAAAATTTTCTTGCAGCAGGAGATCCAGTTTCTTCAGCTTCTTTACAAAGTAGCATATGCTATCTGTTTCTATATTCTCAATTCCGACATTGTAGGTTTGTTCTTAAGAATGGAATGGAATGGAATGGAATGGAATGGAATGGAATAGAATAGAATAGAATAGAATAGAATAGAATAGAATAGAATTTATTTTATTGGCCAAGTGTGACACAAAGAATTTGTGTACATAAAAGAAGAGATACATTCATCAAGAATCATAAGGTACAACACTTAATGATAGTCATAGGGTACAAATAAGCAATCAGGAAACGATCAATATCGATATAAATCATAAGGATAACAGCAACAAGTTTACAGTCATACAGTCATAAGTGGGAAGAGATGGGTGATGGGAACGATGAGAAGATTAATAGTAGTCAATAAATAGTTTGACAGTGTTGAGGGAATTATTTGTTTAGCAGAGTGATGGCTTTTGGGAAGAAACTGTTCTTGTGTCTAGTTGTTCTGGTGTGCAGTGCTCTATAGCGTTGTTTGAGGGTAGGAGTTGAAACAGTTTATATCCACAATGTGAGGTCTCTGTAAATATTTTCACAGCCCTCTTTTTGACTCATGCAGTATATAGGTCCTCAATGGAAGGCAGGTTGGTAGCAATTGTTTTTTCTGCAGTTCTAATTATCCTCTGAAGTCTGTGTCTGTCTTGCTGGGTTGCAGAACCAAACCAGACAGTTATAGAGGTGCAGATGACAGACTCAATAATTCCTCTGTAGAACTGAGACTTGGTCTTATGCGGCCAAAATTAGCCCCTCTGACTCTTTCTTCAATTCTTCTGCTCTTAGTCATTGCCAAGTCTTATTCTTGTTATCTGCTTTGTCTACTTCTCCCCCTCTCTCTCCCTCTCCCTTTCCCTTTCCCTCCCCCCCCTCTCTGTATGTTTGCCTTGCCATGTCTCTGTTCTTCATTTGGTCTTGCAGAGCCAATAGTCGGTGTTCATAGTATACTATCTTCAGTGCTGCTTCTTCATTGCCTTTGGGTATTTTTCTATTATCCTTTTATCTTCATCCATTGTCTGATATAATTGTAACATTACATGCTTACCTATTTTCCTTGGTAAAGAGAGTCTGTCAATATCACTGCTTGGATGAATGGTATGATTCATTATCATTATTTTATTTTTCTGATCTTCCTATCCAGACCTTTCAGTTTTGCTTGAGTCTAGTCCATTATTCCTACTGTCTATCTAATGAATGGAATTACCCAGGTATTAAGTGCCCAGGTGTTGATGGTATTTCTTCCAATGAGTTTGGACCAGTGGTAAAATCCAAATTTTTTTACTACTGGTTCTGTGGGCGTGGCTTGGTGGGCATGGTGTGGGTTGGTGGGTGTGGCAGGGGAAGGATACTGCAAACTCTCCATTTCCACCCCACTCCAGGGGAAGGATACTGAAAAATCCCCATTCCCTCCGCACTCCTGGGGGAAGGATATTGCAAAATCTCCATTCCCACCCCACTCTGGGGCCAGCCAGAGGTGGTATTTGCCAGTTCTCTGAACCACTCAAAATTTCCGCTACCGGTTCCCCAGAACCTGTCAGAACCTGCTGGATTTCACCCCTGGTTTGGATATTAATATCTTCTTCACTCTTCTTCTTGAATTTGGTGTACTTGATATTGTCAGCTTGAAGGATGCTCAGGTATTTGTAGTATTCTTCTTCATCCAGACTCTTGAGGTCATTACTACAGAACAACTTGATTTCATCAGTTTTTGATGGTGAGGTAGCACATTTGTCCATCCAAACTCCATTTCAATATCCTGACTGTATTAAGCAGCAATTCTGTTTCAGGTGTTTTTCCCCAAAACAGTTTCAGATTGTTCATGTCATGGAGGTGAGATAGCTTGGCAGATGTTTTTAAAATTTGATAGTATAGGATGACATGTTCAATACTGTTGACAGAAGAATCAGTGCAATGACAAACAGTAGTGATGATAGTGAGTTTCCTTGGAAGATTCTTCTCTTGATATTAACTTCTCCTAGTCTATCATCATTGACAAGCAGTCATGGCTTTTATTTTGCCATGGCTTTGATATTTGCACAAAGTTTTGGATATTTCTATTGTCTCTTGTTATTTTTAAGTGCTTGATTATCCAATCATGTGATAGGGAATCAAATTCTTCTTGTAATCAATCCAAACGACATTCAAATTGATTCTCCTTTCCCTTGCAGTTTTCCAAAATCATTTTGTCTGTTAGAAACTGATCTTTTGTTCCTTTGCTGTTTGGTCAATCTCCTTGATATTCATGAAAGAACTTGTTTTCAACTCGATGCTGTTGGACTGCATCAGCTACCACATTAGTTTGCAATATGTACATGTTTAATAAACTGGTAATTGGTCTATAGTTGAGTGGTGCTGCATATTTTGTTCAATCTTTCATTATCAGGTAAGTTAACCAGATGTTAACCAGATGTTAACCAGATGTTAACCAATCTTCGATTTCACCTCTTTGCAAAAGGTTGTTAAACTCCTTAGCAATAAGTGGGTGTAAACCAGTCACAAGTTTCAACCAAAAACCATGAGTTCATCTTTATCTGGTGTTGACAGATTCATTTCTGCTGTTATAAGGTTTTTTTTATTCTCCCTCCCTCCCTCCCTCCCTCTTCTTTCTTTCTTCCATCCTTCCTTCCTTCCTTCCTTCCTTCCTTCCTTCCTTCCTTCCTTCCTTCCTTCCTTCCTTCCTTCCTTCCTTCCTTCTTCTTTCTTTCTTTCTTTCTTTCTTTCTTTCTTTCTTTCTTTCTTTCTTTCTTTCTTTCTTTCTTTCATGTCATTTAGCAAAGCTACATTTTTGTTGTATTTCTATGGATTATCCCATAGCTGCACTCAAAACTGCAATATTTCTTTTTTGTCAAGTATTGACCGGTTCAGTGCAGTCTCTCCATTGATTGGTAGAAATATTTCCGATTTGACTGAAATTAGAGATTCTCCCTATAATGTGCCATTCAAGCTTCCTATCTGCTGATCATCTTCACTATGGCAATAATTTATTGTTTTATTATTTCCAATGCTTCCTTGATTTTCTTTGATAGGTGATATTTCTAGATCAGATATTTTTTGATCTTCTTGTTCTTCAGCTTCTTTTCTTTCATCTGTTCTAACTTGCTTGCATCTATTCTCAGTATGTTGATCTTATTTTCCAGCCCGATCTTGCATTTCAGTGATGGCTTTTTTCCCTTTGTTGATTTTGTATCTCAGGCATTCTGTTGGTTTTTTGTTTTTGTTTTTTGCTATTCTATGGTAGATACTCAGTTATTCTTTGTTTCAATTCTTTTCCTTTAGTTAGATGGCTTTGTTCTTTCTGAGGAGAAGATAGAGGAGAGGCTGCCTGGTTTGGGAATGAAAATGATTCAATACATATACTGCTGACTTCCCCTACTTCTTTTACAGTCTGAGCTACTTCTGGCAATGCTTCAATTCCTTTGTCCTGGATAGACCTTTGCAGTCCTTCCAATTCTGCTTCTATGAATATTTTATGTCATATTATAAATCAATATTGATCAACAGTCTGTGTTGTGTTACTTCTGATTCTGGATGGTGTTCTCTCCAGAATTAGCACATCCTTCCTTTTCAGATATCTTCTTCTTGTTGAGCTTGATTTGTAATAACAATCATTATTTCTTTCTTTGTTTGTTTTTTTATATGTGTGTGTGTGTGTGTGTGTGATGGGTAAATACTTTTTCTCCCAGTAGTGCTTCAGCAGCTGGCCCTTCTTGCTCAGCCAACAGCCCTGAGTCCTTTAGCCCATTTTTCACCAGATATCCAGAAATTTCAGCATGTGGTGTAGTCTTTGTTGTTCTTATTATTACAAACAGGTTCCATGGCCTGAAAAAGTTCCAAGTCACCTGATTTAGCATTAGTTATATCAATCTCTACTTCCTTCCTTAATATGATTTTTCTATCACTTTCTAGTTCCTATCAGTGAAAGAAACTATGGGTGGATATACAGATACTAAAAATAAAGCAAAGCTTCCCGTCTTCACCCTCCTCTTCCTCTTCCTCCTCTTCTTCTTCCTCCTCTTCCTCCAATTAACATTGGAGAGTACAACTAGTACACTACTCAAAGTTGATCAAAAACCTTTTTGACCATGGCCTGCTTCCAGCAGAGGCTATGGGACCAAAACAACTACTGGATAGCAAGGCTGTTTCTCTGTACCACCAATGCACCAACATTGAAAGTTAGACTAGGAATTGTCTTAGCATCAACAAATTTTTGAATGAATAACATCAAACAAGTAGCTTGGTTTAAGTTTGAAGAGTTTCTCATGATGGTCTCCTGATACTGGACTACAACATCTACCGGTACTGTAACCGAGTTGCTAATATTGACAGCTGTGTTTGTGTTTACTTAACTCTACTGAATTTAACTGTAAGCAACTGTGATTACTTAACTTGAACTGAATTTTATAGTGCAAATCTAGGCAGGTTTAGGGAAGTACATTTAACATGACTAATTTTCAGATGTTAAGAACATTCAGACCTGCTTAGTGAGTGGCTGCAATGGACTCCGAGGGTCCAATTGGGAAGGTGAAAAAAAATTTCAGGAGGAGGCAGTAGCAAACAGCTTTTGCAGTATTTATCAAGAAGAAAACTGTTTGATTGTGTTCTAGGGGTTTAGCTTGACTTAAAGGCATCTTTAACTCTTTAAGTCTAGCTATATTAAATAGGTCTACGAAATTGAATCAATTAGACATAATATTCCCTAAATATACCATATATTGGTTTATGACAAAAGGTTCTCTTCTCGTTCTTAATAGTTCAGTTTGTGTGTGTGTGTGTGTGTGTGTGTGTGTTTCTTTTGCTTATTGTTAAAAGCTGCCCATCTTAATTTCAGAAGCACCTGAATTTATTATTAATTTATTATTTATTTATGTAAATTTGTTGTAGCCACTCACTCAGATAGACTCAGAGTGGCTTACAAAATCCATAAAATATAAAATGTGCAACAACAAAGACAGCTTGCACTAATACAGCCAATACAATTTATTTTATTTATTTATTTAATTGGATTTTTATACCGCCCTTCTCCCGAAGGACTCAGGGTGGTTTACAGCCAGGTAAAATAGAACAAGAATAAATACAAGATAAAAATCATATTTAAAAAACTTATTAAATTGGCCTAAATTAAAATATCATTAAAACAATAAAACCCCAATTTAAATAACTAAAATCCTACGCCAGTCCTGCGCAAATAAATAGATATGTCTTAAGCTCGTGGCGAAAGGTTTGAAGGTCAGGAAGTTGGCGGAGTCCTGGGGGAAGTTCATTTCAGAGGGTGGGAGCCCCCACAGAGAAGGCCCTTCCCCTGGGGGTCGCCAGCCGACATTGCCTGGCGGACGGCACCCTAAGGAGTCCCTCTCTGTGAGAACGCACGGGTCAGTGGGAGGCAGTTGATGGCAGTAGGCGGTTCCGTAAATAGCCCAGCCCTATGCCATGGAGTGCTTTAAAGGTAGTAACCAGCACCTTGAAGCGCACCCGAAAGACCACAGGTAGCCAGTGCAGCCTGCACAGGAGTGGTGTCACATGGGAGCCATGAGCGGCTATAATAAAGAGTCACAACTGGGACCCCAGAACTCATTAAACTGAGGCTTGAGATCAGGCTAATTGTTTGTTTGCTTGTTTGTTTCTTTGTTTAAATTTGTTGTAGCTGCCCACTCCAGTACACCTGAATTGTAGCCAGCAAACCAAGTTACAATTTTCTAAAGTAGTCTTCATGAACAATAAAGCTGCTCATTTCTAAGCAGCATGGACATTGCTGCTGCTTACTTAGACCCATAGGATTTTTAATCCACTACATCAGGAAAGCACAAAGTTGGGGATTAATACCATACATAATTTTTTGTTTGTTTACATTTATACCTCGCCCTTCTCCGAAGACTCAGGGCGGCTTACAATGTATAAGGCAATAGTCTCATTCTATTTGTATATTTTTTACAAAGTCAACTTATTGCCCCCCCAACAATCTGGGTCCTCATTTTACCTACCTTATAAAGGGTGGAAGGCTGAGTCAACCTTGGGCCGGGCTCGAACCTGCAGTAATTGCAGGCTTTGTGTTCTAATAACAGGCTTCTCTATTGCCTGAGCTATCCCGGCCCATTGAATCCTATAATTGAATAGGAGTAACTAATAATTTCTTTGCAATATAGAAAATATGTGTACCACAGTCTCGTGTTTTTTTTTTTTAAAGATGACTGGCAATTGATATGAGATGCAATCTATCCTATTCTGTGAAACCATTCTCCTTCTGTACAAAAATAATGGTGTCTCAGATGAATGCTGGTTGGGAATTTTGAGAATTGTAATCGCGTTAGATCCAGATGGCATCCAGTTTGAGAAGATGGAATGGAATTATGTAAGAACACAGTAAGCATAATAATAGACAAACAGCAATGTTACCGTGGAAATGCAGCAATTGCATACAGTATGTCCATTGCCTGACAGAAGCATGTAAGTTATAGCATTTGCGTGCTGATATTTTCCCCTTCTTAGAACCCCCAGATGTAAACAGGAAATTAGTTCATTTTCCCACCTTTAATGTTTATTTTTTTCCATATTAGATTAACAAACTCTGATCTGAAATGATATAGGATTTCCTGCCTGAGCAGGGGACTGGACTAGAAGACCTCCAAGGTCCCTTCCAACTCTGTTTATTCTATTCTATTCTGTTCTGTTCTGTTCTATTCCATTCTACTCCATTCCATATCATTTTGTTATTTTCATTGTAAAAATACATTGGAAGGTAATTCTCTTTTTAATAAATAAATTAATAGCAATAGCAACAGCGTTTAGAATTATATACTGCTTTACAGTGCTTTACAGTCCTCTCTAAGTGGTTTACAGAGTCAGTATAATCTGGATCCTCATTTTACCGACCTTGGAAGGATGGAAGACTGAGTGAACCTTGAGCAGGTGAGACTTGAACTGCCAAATTGCAGGCAGCCGGCAGTCAGCAGAAGCAGCCTGCAATACTGCATTCTAACCACTGCGCCATCACGGTTTTTAAACTTATCGAAATATAAAATACAAATGAAAATGAAAATAGTGGGAAGGGGAAAAACAAAAGAAAAGCATTGACTACAACTCTTTTTAACACAGTAAAATATTGCAGCATCAACTTTTTTTACTTTTACATTCTTAACATATATTAGCCATTTCTATAACAACAAATTTATTTAATCTGAAAACTGCAAATCCATATCTCACTTTCCCCTCTCCACCTCAAGCACAAAATGGAGAAGCAGTTATAAGTAGAAACAAAATTGGAGGCATTATTTTCTTCGATTAGAGCAGTTATTTTAGCCATCTCTGCTATTTCTATCAGTGTTTTTTTTTAGCCATTCATCCATTGGCGGAATTAGTGCATCTTTCCATTTTTGTGCATAAAACATTTTTACTGCTATCAACATGTATAACAACAAAGTTCCAGACTTTTCTCCCCCAAGTTCTCTGTCCAATAAGCATCATACAAAACTTTCTGGCTTTCATTTTTACATTCACTTTAATAATCTTCTGAATTAAAATATGACTCTTACCCCAATATTTATTTATTTTAATCACAAGTCCGCTAAAGATAGTAAAAAGATCCTTCTTTGCATTTACATTGTCAACATATATTTGAAATAACACTCTCTCTCTCTCTCTCTCTCTCTCTCTCTCTCTGTCATCTGTCTGTCTGTCTGTCTGTCTGTCTGTCTGTCTGTCTGTCTGTCTGTCTGTCTATCTATCTATCTATCTATCTATCTATCTATCTATCTATCTATCTATCTATCTATCTATCTATCTATCTATCATCTCTCTCTCTCTCTCTCTCTTCTACATGCAAAAATATACATACCTGAAATTTCCTTGCCTCAAAGATAGAATAATGTGCATTTCTTTAAATGTATCAGTTCATAACATGACATGCAGAATTGTTGCTTGATATTTAGTTGTTTCCTTCTAAAAAGTATGATTCTAATAAATTAAATGGTCAGTTTTGTAAATTTGGGAAATAAGCCATAATTTTAGCAGAAAGAAAGAAATAAACTTTCAATAATCTCTAGAAATTTTATCAATAATCCCTTTTCTGAAACCAGTAATGCTTGCATGTTGTTTGACTAAAGAAACAATTCTAGTGAAAGTATTATGGTCCATCTTGATACCAAGTCTCTCGGAGAACAAACATCATACAAATAAGGTATGACAAAGAAGCCTCTAAGAATGAAGATGTTTTTTCACAGGAATGAGATTTTTCAAGCTCCCAAACTTTGCTGTTTGAAAGATAAGTTCTAAGCAAATGTTAGGAAAAGATCAAAGAGCACAAAGATGAAGGAGTACTTCTTTTCCTAGGAGATCTGACTATTAAAAGGAACTGCAATCCAGTGATGGGATTCAAATAATTTAACAATCAGTTCTCAGCCCTAATGACCAGCTGGATAGGTGTGGCTTGGTAGTCATGTGACCGTGTGGGCGTGGCCAACTCAACATCACTTACATTGATGGGCGCTTCACCTTAGCTGTTACAATGTAATAAGAGTTAACCAGAGAGGCAGTTTCTGTAAGCAGGGCAATAAAGATTAGGCTAGAAACAACACCAGAATGTTTCCTTCCTGCCTGCCTTACAGGATTAGCCCTGTAAAGTGGGAAAAAACAAAATAAGATTTCTTCCAACAACTGGTTCTCCGAACTGCTTAGAAAGTTAACAACCGGTTCTCCCGAATAGGTGAGAACTGGCTGAATCCCACCACTGCTGCAATCCATGTTTGAAACATAGGAACTTCCTTTCAGCATTTATTATATTAGAATGCGTGAAGAGGATGGGGGCTGGACATGTTGGTTGATATTAACCTGCTTTTCCCTTAATGTTCCAGCAAGTAGCTTGAATATGAAGAATAAACTTCAGCAACAGAGACTGCATCAGGAACTTATAACTTATAACTTGAAGCAGTTTTGCAAGTGCAGCTGATCAGTAACTGAAGTTTTAGCATTTTTATTCAAGGACTAGAATTAAATTCCATCTCTGGAAACATTTGCAAATTGTTTTGTGATGGGCTTAGTGCATTTCATTGAGTCATCCATTGGAATCTGGATTGCAATTCCATTAGTCTTTGGTCTTGTCACACTTGCATGGCCTCTTTGGCATTTAATTAATACGTCAGCTGTAATATTCATCTTGGAAGACACTTTGTCATTCTATTAATTTCATTAATCATCATATTCAGAAGTCTCACATTCTTTTGAAAATGAGCATGGGTTTGTGTTCTTTCATTCACTCTCCTGATTCTGTAATAAAGGCTTTATGCATGCAAAGTAATGGTTCCATGCATGAAAATTCACCATGGATATAATTGCTTGTAGGGAAAAAAAAGGGTAGGTGGGAGATTTAACTTTCAAATATATGAAATAATAGTATGATAAATTATGCTATTTTTTTGGAAGTCCCAGAGGTGCTTTTTCAAGAGGCAAATGGACTTTATGGCTTTTTTCTCTAGAAGAGCTGAAGAAGCTTTTTGGGTGAGAAGTGAAACATCTTCAAAGAAAAACCAGAAAGTCCAGTTGCCTCTTGAAAAAGTACCTTTGAGAGGACCATGACCTGGATGACTTGAGAATCTCCATAGATATTTATCTTTTGGAATTATATCTATCGAATTTGAAGAGAAAAGTGTTGGGGTTTAATGAGTAACTAACTATTGATGGTTCACTTACCTATAAGAATTTTGTGCCCAACATATATAGTACATTTGTGGGCTAGGCAAGAATTCAGCAATGCAAAATGGCAAGCTATGCCCAAAAAAATGTTCTTTAAAAAAAAAAAATAGGCAAAATTTTTCATGCAAAACTCGGCATTATAAGCTTGAAGATGAAGATAGTTTCTTTCTGCGTCTCTTACTTAAAAATTACATGCTCTTTTATTATGTTGATTAAAATGAGCTTTCAGGAGCTGATTCTGCATTCTTTTAAAGTTCAGATTTTTTTTTTATCATCCTGTTGATGTTTTTCATGCATACAAAGATAATGATTGAATTCTTTGTTATTTATCCATGATTCAAGCTTGTCCTTTAACGTCACAGGCTTATGTCTGTATTAATGGAAGGCAAGCTGACAACCCGAAGGTGATCAAAAAGGGAGCTGTCCATAACTTCAGATAACGTTAAATCAGGCTTACTAATAATAAGATTGTGGCTAAGTAAGATATTTCAAATCAAAGATCCTCTTGCCTCCCGTAATTGCTTGACTATGTAGGTCAGCTTTCATCAAAGATGACAAGCAGACTGAGAGATTTGTGCCTGGACTTGTGACTTTTGCACTTTTGGCAAAGCAAAATAGAACTTCAGCTAGTCCCCAAAGGAAAGAGATGGTAAGCAGAACTTCTTCAATGTGAGATGACAAATTTGACTGCGTAATCATTTATGTAAACCATAATCCTTCACAGTTAAGACCTGTATTGCAGTTCATAAGCAACATTTGCATGGTCATATTTACATCAGTGGTACCATTTTCTTAAGCAGAACTTGAAGGATATCTAACTCCAGGTGCTTTCTATTCCAGCAGGAATGATAGGTTTATCACACAGAAATGTTCTCTCCTGAAACTTTGAAGGATGCCAAGGAATTTTGTATCGAAACAACTCTCCTGAAAATGTCCTTAATGGTCAAATTCTCTTTTTATATATTTTATATATTCATTTCATATTTGGGGAATGTTTTCTCTTTTATGCATCGTATTGTCAGGGAGCATAATTTGTAAACAAGATTATATTTTAATAGACAGGATATCAGCTTTTCATTCTGAAATATGTTGTTTCTTAAAAATGGAGTCTCTTTTTCTTCTTTTAGCGGCAAGTTGATGCTTCTCATTCTTACTGCTAAGTACAGAAATACTTCTAGTAACTGATATGTATGTCACTCCGAGTTCTGTATGGATTATAAGAAAGGTGCATATATTGCTGAAGCAAGTTCAACAGTGAGTGATATGCAAGCAAAGCCTTTTAACAGTTACACATTGTGATGTGTTTTTTTTTAAAAAAGCTACTCATCCCAGAATGAATATGGGTTTCAGAAATTGCAGCCACAAAACCTCAGAGAAATGGGAGGAATTTTCCTGAGGAGCGCACAGGGAAGGTATGTCAGTGAGAAATAGCAATGACAAAAACATAGCTATCAGGGGATATTTAAATATTGGGGAAGCAATATTTAAACATTATTGTAGGAATGTGCCTCAGCTTTTAAAATTTTAGCAGCAAAAGGAGAGAAGATGACTTTAAAGGCAGTCCCTACCTACAGGGGTGGGCTTCAAAAATTTTAGCAAGAAAAATATCTAACTGAATGGAAAAAATGGATTGAATACACACAAAATAGATATCAGATTAAGAGATATCGGATTGCTTTTGAATGATTAGGATGTATTCATCTTTGATTTGTATGGGGGAAGTTAGGATTTGAGAAGAAGGGGAGGATTATAATTTGTGTTGGGAAAAGTTAGCGAATGATTGTTTTTTGAACTATACCTTATGTTTGTTCTGGGAAGTCGGGGGGGGGGGAGGGTGGTTTTGGAGGGAGGGGGGAGAGGATGGAGTGGGGGGGAGGAGGGGAAAAAGGGGGGTGAAATTTTTTGTAAAAACTTTTTCAATAAAAAAAAAATTAGCAAGGAGTTCTCTGCCCGGTTGCTGGATGGGCGTAGCCATGGTGGGGGTGGCCTAGTCAGCCTCCTGCATCACAGCGGTGGGTGGATGGATGTTTTTGCCCTCCCCGGGCTCTGGAGGCTTTCCTCAAGCCTCCAGGAGGGCAAAAACGGCCTCCTCAGGCTCCGGAGGCCCTCTGGAAGCCAGAAACAGGCCTATTTCTGGCCTTCCCAAACTTCCGGTATGCCCATTTTTCACTCTCCCTGAGCCTCTGCACACACCCTGCACTTACCTACATCCATAACGGGCTGTGTGGGGACTCCTGGGAGGGGCAGGGTGGGGTGGGCAGGGCCAGCCAGGAGTAGGATTTGGGGGTTCTCTGAACTGCACAGAATCTTAGCTAGAGGTTCTCCCGAATCCCTGTAAACCCCCAGCAGCCCACCTCTGCCTATGTAGCAGAGTGAGGAAGAAAAACAATAATGTAAGGAAGAACATGAGGGGGGAAATATGGACTAAAAAATAATCAAAATCTGAATTTTAAGACAGGACTGGGGGAATGGAAAGAACATTTTTTGTATGACAAATTTTCATGTCTCCCAAGTTTGTTGAAGAAGGGAGTAGGAGATCCCTAACAATAGTGATGGGCTTGTTCTCTAAATATGTGAATTCAATGCATTCCTTGCTTCAGAGGCCTCTGGTACTCACGACTCAAACTAGTTCAGTAAGTCACCATTTACATACCTCTCTTGTTTGATATGGACCAAATTATCCAGTCAACAGTACCTGATTCTTCCAGTTTATAAAATCCAACTCAGCAGTGATTTGTCCAGGTACTTGGAAAGATTGCATTGCTGAGATCTAAGGAGATAACATATATTTTACTTCCTGCAGATCTCAGCACCTTTATCAGGCTGTAGCTGCAGGTCCAAATGACTAGCAGAAACCAACAGGACCGTGTCTCTCTTATCTCCAGACTGCTAAAAAGAGCTGTCTTCAAATGATTTACAGAGAGTGCAGAGAATAAGCAAAAACTTGCAAGATGGTAAAGAACTCAGAGAAGGCTGATCATCTTGAGTAACTTCTATCTAAAAGAGTTATATCTCCCCATTTCTGGTTGGGCAAAAAAGAAAGTCATACAGGTGGATACTAGAGATGTAGCTGAAACACCCCCTTACCAAAAGGTGGGTTCACAAAGGACTTCCCAGTTCAGATGGTTGAGAAGAAGTTCAAGTAGTCATTGCAAAATGCTGGAAAGTTACACATTTGCAGAGCTATGGGCTGTGATCCTATTTCAATTTCAGGACTGAGTTATCCTTGAGTTCTGTGCTGAGTGTAGTATGTCCATGTGCAGTATAGAGGATACAGTGCAGGGGTGAAATCTAAAAATTTCCCCTACCGGTTCTGTGGGCGTGGCTTAATTGGTGGGCGTGGCTTGGTGGTCAGATGGCTTGGTGGGCGTGGCCAATAACAATAAATAATAAAAATAATAAACAAAGTATAAAAAAACAATAAGAGGTACCAAAAACCAACTTTCACACTTTACACACACACAACACAACTGACTCACACACAATGTAAAAGCAGCTGCACTTCACACTTCACATAGCCACAAAAAGCTCAAAAACCAACTTTCACACTTTACACACACACAACACAACACAACATAACTGACTCACACACAATGTAAAAGCAGCTGCACTTCACACTTCACACAGCCACAAAAAGCTCAAAAACCAACTTTCACACTTTACACACACACACACACACACACACACACACAAAATACAGCTTTCTGAGATTTTTTGTGTTTGTGTAGTTAGAGTGAAACACTACAGAAACACATCAAATCTCAGAAAGCTGCACAAATATTTTATTTTATTTTATTTTATTTTATTTTATTTTATTTTATTTTATTTTATTTTATTTTATTTTATTTTATTTTATTTTATTTTATTTTATTTTATTATTTATTTTATTTTATTTTATTTTATTTTATTTTATTTTATTTTATTTTATTTTATTTTATTTTATTTTATTTTATTTTATTGTGGACTTTAAATCCCAGAGTTCCTCAGCTAGCAAAGCCAGCCAGTTGATCACCGAGGAAATAGATTAGCTGAGCGATTGATGCTGTCTGGCTGAAACTGAAACTGCTTTTGGGCTGTGGCCATGCGTTCCTCAGTAATCAGGTAAGTGCCTTAGAATCTCTACTCTTATAACATGTTTTCTACAAGTAAGAGTACAAGTAAGGTTCTGCTGTTTTTTACTTTTAAAGGCCTGTTTCGGCTGAAGCAAAACTGGCTTTTAAAAGAAAAAGAAAAAACTCTGCAGATGGTGCAGCTCAGCAGAGGCAGGGGGGCGGGGCCAGGGATTTTTGCTACCGGTCCTCTGAACCAGCAGCTGCCATCGCTACCGGATCGTATGATCCTGTCCGATCCGAGAGCATTTCACCCCTGATACAGTGACTCATTTCTTCTTATAAGGAAATATAGTTAGGTGGGAGTTTAATATGACATGGACACATTCACTTTCCCTGTGAATTCCAGATCAGGGGTCTCCAACTTTGGTCCCTTTAAGACTTGTGGACTTAGGACCGGGATACCTTCGAGACCGCCTTCTGCCGCCGATTGCCTCCCAACGACCTGTGCGCTCCCACAGAGTGGGCCTCCTCAGGGTGCCGTCGACCAAACAATGTAGGTTGGCGACCCCCAGGGGGAGGGCCTTCTCTGTGGTGGCACCAGCCCTGTGGAACGAGCTTCCTCCGGGATTACGACAACTCCCCGACCTCCGGACCTTCAGACGTGAACTGAAGACTCTATTATTTCAGCGTGCGGGACTAGCCTAAGAACAAAATGTTTTAGCTAAATTTTAATGGGGGTTTTACTGGTTTTTACTGTTTTAGTGATCAGGCTATGATAATATTTAGTTTTAACTGGGTTTTAATGTTTATTTATTATATTGTTTTTATATTGTTTTTAATATGCCTGTGAACCGCCCTGAGTCCTACGGGAGATGGTGCGGTATATAAGTTTGATAAATAAAAATAATAAATAACTCCCAAAGTCCCTCAGCCAGCAAAGCTGGCTGAGGAACTCTGGGAGTTGAAGTCCACAAGTCTTAAAGGGACCAAGGTTGGAGACCCCTGTTCCGGATAACACTATCCTTTTCAGAAAATATTAAAAGTAATAACACTAACCATGTGAGTTTCATCCTTCAACAGTCATCCGTGATTTACTTTGTCTCTCTGTAAAGTATCATTGTCTGGACTATAGAAACCCTTCACATGTTCTCTTGAAAAAATACATGCAAATTTTCCATTTTATTTTGCTGGTAGAAGTTCAAATCTTTTTTTTTTGTGGGGGTGAGGGAAACAATGGGAGATGTTTTCTCTCTACTTGAAATTTTTTCTTCTTGGATTTACTTATTTATTTGGATTTACTTATTTACTTGGATTTACTTATTTATCTGACTTAGGTGGCTAAGACACTGAGCTTGTCGATCAGAAAGTCGATCAGAATGTTGGATAGCTATTTGTCTGAAATGGTGTAGGGTTTCCTGCCTGGGCAGGGGGTTGGACTAGAAGACCCCCAAGGTCCCTTCCAACTCTGTTATTATGTTATGTTAGAAAGGTCAGCAGTTCAGCGGTTCGAATCCCTAGTATAGGTCTCCTGCGTGAGCAGGGGTTGGACTAGATGACCTCCAAGGTCCCTTCCAACTCTGTTATTATGTTATGTTAGAAAGGTCAGCAGTTCAGCGGTTCAAATCCCTAGTATAGGTCTCCTGCGTGAGCAGGGGTTGGACTAGATGACCTCCAAGGTCCCTTCCAACTTTGTTATTGTTACCTTTTACTTAGCTTCCTAGGTTAATCTCTAGCTTTGGAATGCCCTAATTATCAGTGTCTTGGTTAATATCCCAGTCCTAGCCTAGCCTAGCCTAAAATAATATATAATATTATTTTTCTCTTCACCAATTTTTCCTGGTAAATGTTCACTCTACTATTACAGTTTGAAAGGTTCTTTATATTTCACGGGTCAGTGGAATGAAGCAATCTTTTTGCACAAGCCTACTTTTCAACCCCTGTAAAATGTCAAAAAACTTGAGGAAGAAGATCATTAAACAATAATTTATTGCAATCAAAGATAGTTCAACCCAAAAAGCCTGAGCAGCTAGACTGATTTAGGGCTGAAAAAGTTCAGTTATACTTGAAAGATTAAGAAGATAGAAAATGTACACAGTCTAGTGATAGTATAAGGAAGAAACTGCCTACTGAAATACTGTTAACCAAGCACACATTTTAGTTTTCTTAATAATTAGAGTTCAGTCTAGAAAAAGCCTTAGTCTAGCTCAAAAGTAAACAATCTGTGATCTTACAGATGTTTTATCTACAATTCTGATTCCCAGCAGACCTAACAATATGGCCCTTCATGAACTCTTCTAGGAACAGAAGAACAACTCCAGCAGAAGAGAAGAGTTCATAAAAGGATCTATTGTTGGGTCTGCTGGGGATCAGAATTGTAGACAGTAACATCTGGAGGATCACAGATTGTTCAGTCTTGAGTTAAAGTTGGAGCTTTTGTAAACTGAACTAAAAATAATTTGGCCCCCTACCATTCCATTTTTTGTAAACTTAGTGGTACACAGTGCTAGCTTTTCTGCTGTAAAATAACTGTTCAGAAGAGATGTTTAGAAAGGTGTCAATAGCAAGCAAGACATTGTAGTAGATATATCTGCTGGCCTGAGGGAGATGCTATAGTAATTGGAATCTTCTTCATACAAACTGGTATTTGTAAGGAATTTCCTTCTTAAATGTTCTACCTACTGGATATCACAATGATGGTGAACCGTTTCAGCACCAAGTGCCAATGTTGTGGGAAACATTGCACGTGCACACGCGCTCATCAGGTCCATGCTCCAGAAAAACCAAACTTCCAGGCTCTAGCTTGCATGCGCGCCAGACAATCAGCTAGCTGGTGAACATGTGCAGGCCAGTTTTTGACACTGCCACATGCATGAAAGGATCGCGATCTGAAAAAGCCGAACTTCTGGGTTCTGGCGCACATGCACACCTGACAATCAACTGGCCAGTGCACATGTGCACACAGGTTTTGGCACTGCTGCACGCGTGGACAGCTGATCGGCACACGCGCATGCACATCAGAAACCCAGAGGACAAGCAGGCAAGGCTACTTTGGGCACGCGTGCCATAGGTTCACCATCACGGGGCTAGCATTTATGTATGGGAGGAAGTAATATCCTATTCCCATATCTTTCCTGATTATTCCAATAACAGAATAACAGAGTTGGAAAGAACCTTGGAGAACTTCTAGTCCAACACCTGACACAAACCTATACCATTCAGGACAAGTGGCTCTCCAGCCTCTTCTTAAAAGCCTCAAATGATGCAGCACCCACAACTTCTGGAGGCAAACTGTTCTACTGGCTAGGAAACTTCTCACTGTTTTGAAATTTCTCCTTAATTCTAGGTTGGTTCTGTCCTTGATTAATTTCCATCCATTACTTCTTGTTCTGCCTTCAGGTGCTTTAGAAAATAGGTTCATCCTCTCTCTCTCTCTCTCTCTCTCTCTCTCTCTCTCTTTTTTGTGGCAGCTTCTCAAATATTGGAAGATTGCTATCATGTTCCCCTTAGGTCTTCTTTTCACAAGACTAGAAAAACCCAATTCCTGCAACCCTTATTCATTTGTTTTAGCCTCCAGTACCTAATCATCTTTGTTGCTCTTTTCTGCACCCTTTCTGTGCAACGTTTTTATAATATGGTGACCAAAACTGGATGCAGTACTCTGAACGTGGTGTTACTAAGGCTTTATAAAGTGATACTAATACTTCACATGATCTTCATTCTATCCCTCTGTTAATGCAAGCTAGGATTGCGTTGACTTTTTTGGCAGCTGTCGCACACTGCTAGCTCATATTTAAGATTGTTCCAAGACCCCTCTCACAGTTACTGCTGTTGAGCCATCTGTACCTCTACATTTGATTTTTTTTTTTTTGGCCTAAGTGTAAAACTTTACTTTTCTCTAGTTTGAATCTCATTTTGTTAGATAGGGCTCACTTTTCAAGTCTGTTGAGAGCCATCTGAATGGCCTGTCTTCTGGGGTGTTAGCCAGGAGTGAAATGCTCCTGGTTCGAATTGGATCGGCCAATCCAGTAGCAATGGTGGTGGGTGGCTCGGAGAACCAATAGCAAAAATCCATGGACCCCCCACCCATGCCCAACCAATGGCCCGCTTGTCTGCTTGCTCACTTGCTACTTCTTTCTGGCTCGCTCACTTTTCCCGGCCGAATAGTAGGAATAGATTGTAAAAAATGCTTTTAAAAGGTTAAAAAAAAGGCTCTGACAATCACAGCTGAGCTGCACAATCTTCAGAGCCTTTTTTTACATTTTAAAAGCATTTTTTTACAACCTATTTGGCTGAATAGGTTGTAAAAAATGCTTTTAAAAGTTAAAAAAAAGATTGTGCGCCACAGCTGATCACACACAACCCGCCGCTGTTGTACTTACCCCATGCCTCCTTTTGGCGTGCACTGCACGCGTACATGCACGTTCACATCACATTTTGTGTGTGGTGCGCACTGCGCATGCATGCATGTTTGGCATGCAGCGTGCATGCGCAGCCAGCGAACTGGTAGTAAACTGGTTTAGATTTCACCACTGGTATTGGCTATTCCTGCCAGTTTACTCCAATGTTTATTCCAATCCAGAATTTGAAAGCTGTTTCTCCAGGAGGAGGAAAAGGAGGAGAAAAAATCATTATTGTATGCTAATGGAACACTGTTACCTTCCCACCGAAGTGGTACCTATTAATCTACTTGCATTTGCATGTTTTGAACTGCTAGGTGGGCAGGAGCTGGAGCAAGGAACAGGAGCTCATCCTGTCATGCAGTGCCTTTACTAACTGTCTCCCAAACAGTAGTCCCAATACATTTTGAGGAAAATTTTGTTTAGAAAGATTATTTTATCTCCATGGTAACCATAGTCAAAGCTCAGTACATTTGAAACTAGTTCTAAAACTCTGCAAAAGTACTGTTTGAATATCACAGATAATCTTTGAAAGGCCATTTTTAATATGACATAAATATCCCACGATAGAAGACACACAAACTATATGCATGATCATATTAACTGGAGAGTTTCTAATGTATGAAGTTTCCAGCAGTCTCTTCTGTCAATTCAACATTGTTTGTTTGTTTGTTTTTAATATGAGGAGGAATTTAATTATATTCACATTGAAAGTGCACACTTTATCCAGGAAAATCAAAACCTGGTATCTAGTATAGTTTGACTGTGTCACCTAATATAAAATGGCAAGGAAGGATTAAAAGGAGAAAAGAGCACAATCGTTAATATTTGAGAAAAATGCAAAGCTGTCATAAAAGTAAAGATAAAGGTTTCCCCTGTCCAGTAGTGTTCGACTCCAGGGGGTACTGCTTATCTCCACTTTTTAGGCAAGACCCAAGGGAGACAGCATTTCTGTGGTCATGTGGCGAGCATGACTATACACCAAAGGCCAATGGAACACTGTTAACTTCCCACTGAAGTGGTACCTCTTAATCTACTTGCATTTGCATGCTTTTGACCTGTAGGCGGGCAGGAGCTGGAGCAAGGAACAGGAGCTCATCCTGTTGCACAATGCTCGGGTCTTGAACCCAAGCTGTCAGATGGCCAGCTCAGCATCTTTAACTGCTGAGCCATCACGCCCCCTAAAGCTGTCATACTATTATCTCTATGAATGAAGACAGATGTTTGGGGCCATGCTCCAAAAAGTTGACTATATAATGGTATCTGTCCTTTGTTCTCGGCAAAGTGTTCAGCGGAATTCCCCATGATATCCTCATTAATACTTATATTTAATAATTAATGGGAAAGTATGGAATAGATGTTAACATGGAGACATAATGAACCTATGAATAGCCTCATCCAGAGACTACTTATAAGTGGCTCTATGTCAGCCTAAGAAATAACAGTGAATGGCTACAAATCTCTGATCTGATATCATGTACTGTTTATTAAAACCTGGATGATGAGTAGGAGAAATGGGTAATATTTTGAAACAGAAAGAAGATTCAAAAAGATCTGTCAAACACTGAAAAAACATACGAGGAGGTGGGGCTACATCAGCTAGTCCCATCCCTTGATACTACTATATTACTGGGCACATATCTATGAGATCTACTTACCTAATGTCCCAAAGATACTTTTTCAAGAGACAACTGGACTTTCTTATTTTTTCTTTGAAGATGTTTCGTTTCTCAATCTAGGAAGCTTCTTCAACTCTGACTGGATGGTGGGGAATGGAAGGATTTATATTCCTTGCAGACAGCTGGTCATTTGCATCCTTTCAGAGAGTCATTGAAACACTTGGAAAAATGCAAATGGTGCTCCAAGAGCCCAATTAGCACACATGGATGGGAACTTTCCTTCACCATATTTTCACCATGACAATCATACAGAGTAACTTGGACTAAAGACAATTGTAATTAGACCAAAGTCACCTATTAAGCTACATGGATATGTGGGGATTTCATCTACATCCCCTCCCTCCAGTTTATCATTTCTCTATACTGGTTCTCTGTGTTGTAAAAAAGATTAGAAAAATAGATGCTATCGTGCCTTTTCTGATGTTTTTCAAACCTGTGCACTGCATAGTTGACACCTTTCTTGAGATGAGAGAGAGAGAAAGAAAGAGAATAGATCTAGTCTATAGATCTGCAGTGATTTCTGACATATACTGAACGTGTTTTGATCTCTCTCATGTTCTACACACCATGCCCAAAATGTGGAAATTCTATTAGGAATAGCATGAGTCCAACAATTTACAAATGTTCTCTGCTGCCTTTAATAGAAATTATTCCATGAACATTCTGTGGGGTGCATCATGCGATTTTTATTCAGTCATAGACTGGCAAATAAAAAAGAATATCAGGATTAGGATTTAAAAAAAAGAAGAAAATAATAATTATCCTAAAATATATAAGAAGGATTAGAAGAGATACTATGGCATGGCACACAAATTATAGAACAAAACAATGGTAAAATCAGATTGACTTGATAATAACAACTTAAGATAAAACAAGATAGAATGAGCAGAATGATTAGTAATGAATGGAGATAATAATTCCAGGTGAGCATAGAAGGGACAAAACAAAATAACATGTTTCATCATTTCAATTATTTCTCCATCCTAAGCACACAGTCTTTATTCAAAAGAGATAGTTTCTATGGGATTTAAAGGAAAACTATAGACCAGGGGTCTCCAACCTTGGCAACTTTAAGACTTGTGGACTTCAACTCCCAGAATTCCTCAGCCAGCTTTGTTGCCTTAGGAACTCTGGGAGTTGAAGTCCACAAGTCTTAAAGTTGCCAAGGTTGGAGAACCCTGCTATAGACAATGGTATACAGTCTAAAAAGTTTACCAATCTGATCTAGATGCTCAGAACTTCAAACGTTTATGATGGAAGGACAGTTCCATTTTAAATGCTAACATAAGAGAAAATTTAGAGGCACATTTAGTAGACAATATAATCTTGCAGACCTACACAGCTAGTCCTCTATTTAGAAACTTTTATTTAGTGATCATTCAAAGTTACAAGAGCAGTGAAAAAAGTAACTTATGACCAGTTTTCATGCTTAGAGCCATTGCATGGTCATGTGATCAAAAGTTGGATGTTTGACAACTGACTCATATTTATGACAGCTGCTTTATCCTGGAATCATGTTGGGAAATGTCTGACAAGCGAAGTCAACAGGGAATCCAGATTCATTTAACAACCATGTCACTAATTTAACAACTTCAGTAATTCACTTAACACCTGTGGCAAGAAAAGTTGTAAAAATGGGGCAAAATTCATTTAACAATTGTCTTTCTGAGCAACAGAAATTTTGAGTTCAATTGTGGCTGTAAATCGAGGATTATCTGTACATTTAAATTAGTACATAAACCATCTGAAACTACTAGCCTGAAACTCACTTTGAGTTTCTGCAAAAAAAGAAAAAAGAAAAAATACTGGAAAAAAGTACAACGCGTTCCAGTCTTGGATTCATTTCCTTTGACAAATACTTGTATTTGTATTTGAACTATGTGCATATTTATTTCTGTCCCTCCACTGTTTTATCTCTGACTTCCTTTGTTTGCTTGACATAATATTATTGTCAGTCTTCATTTCAAAGAATGAGATTTAGAAAGGTGATGGCATTTTTATACCAGCATCTTTAGTAATAATGTTCAATTTTTCAATATTGACATAGGTTTTTTTTAAAAATCAAATGTGTGCTTTTGCTATCTTTATTCTCTAAAATAAGCGATATTTTATTTCAAATAAATGCCAACTACCCTCTCATGATTAAAAAACAAATGACTCTTAAAAATTAGCATTTTCTTATGAAAAAGATTGGCCGCTAGCAGGGTATAACCAAAATCTGTCACATGAAACACAGACAGCTGGATCCCAAAATATTATTGCCAAAGTCCTGGAGTTAATAGATAATAGGAAGATGGTTCATTGAATTGCTACAGCTATTCCTCTGGAGCATGGGTGTCAAAATCGCCGCGTCGCATTGCTGTCACGTGATGTTTCATGGCATTTTTCCCATTCATGGAGCTGGGGTGGGTGTGGCCTGCTTGTAACTCATCTGGCCTGAAGGCTCTGGAGGATGAATTCATTTATTGTACTGAATATTGATTCCTGGTTTTATGCAGTTATTTACAATGCACAATTGTGGTGTTGGATTTGATTATTTTGTCTGTTTGATTTTAATCTGTAATTATACATTTAGAGCAGTGGTGGGATTCAGCCAGTTCGCACCACTTCAGGAGAAACGGTTGTTAACGATGAACTGGCTGTTGGAAGAAATCATTAGGGCAGAGAACCGGTTGTTAAATTATTTGAATCCCACCACTGATTTAGAGGGTATATACCATGGGCTGTAAATGAATGGGCTATAAACCATGTGGATGGATGGATGGATGGATGGATGGATGGATGGATGGAAAGGCACATAGATAGTACAATAATACCATGAGAAAAGAAACTAGAAGGTCACTTTGTGGTTATAATAATTAATAGATATCTGGTTACATTACACTTCAAGAGTTCTATTATGCAAGCTTCAGGTCTTGTTCTCTCTCTTTAGAATCCCATTCAAAATCCTTGGTTATCTACTCAGAAAGTGTGGGAAAGTCTTTTTCTTTCACATTGCTTTTTGTGTGTAATGGAGCTCCTCAAGCATCCTTAAGTATACCTAAGAAACCTTTTCCCAGACGGGGAAAAGGTATGAATGGCTGAGATGATTTTGCTCTGCTCACATAGTTATAGAATACTTGGCTGAAACATATTTTATCATTTAGTGGCAAAGTGGCGGAATGAGAGGAAACTATTCTGGTGCCTTAGGTGAGAGTAGCTGCTAACCTGCTGAACCTTACAAAACAATCTTGATTTCACAAGAGAATCATCTCCAAATTTCTGAAGGATTTATGGACATTTGCATGTGCAAAGGGGCCAATTAGATGTACAAAACGGATTGCAAAATAGCCCTTGCCTTTTTAGAATACCTTTGTAATAGTTAAAAACAGTTTAGATGGTGGGATTAAGCTGAACATGACCTCTGTTCTCACCAATTACACGTTTATAAAGGAAGCCTCCAAACATAGAATTGCTCAGGTATCGGGAGACTCAGACAAGATTTGATTCATATGCCAAATGTAAACACAGGAAGCTTTCAGAGTTGTGATTCATAAAGAGAAAGCAAAAGAATTTCCTTCAAATGAATTCATG